>NC_066882.1:24951059-25101059 GCF_022985175.1 Labeo rohita | reverse complement strand
CTCATTTTTGACGGTGATGGCTTTTAGCTGGTTTTGCATCTGAACTCTTCATATATGCCCATGTGAGAAAATAATAGTTGAATTTATAAAAATTACCCCGTTCAAAAGTTTACATACACTTGATTCTTAATACTGTGTTGTTACCTGAATGATCCACAGCTGTGTTTTTTTTGTTTAGTGATAGTTGTTCATGAGTCCCTTGTTTGTCCTGAACAGTAAAACTGCCCACTGTTCTTCAGAAAAATCCTTAAGGACCCACAAATTGTGGGGTTTTTCAGCATGTTTGTGTATTTGAACCCTTTCCAACAGTGACTGTATGATTTTGAGATCCATCTTTTCACACTGAAGACAACTGAGGGACTCATATGCAACTATTACAGAAGGTTCAAACACTCACTGATGCTCCAGAAGAAAATACGATGCATTAAGAGCCGGGGGGGTGAAAACTTTTGGAATTTAAAGATCAGCGTAAATGTAACTTATTTTGTCTTCTAGAAAACATTTAAGTATCTTCTGTAGTGTCTGAAGATCAGTGCTAAATGAAAAAATATGATATTTAGACAAAATATGAAAAATTTACACATCCTCATTCTGTTCAAAAGTTTTCACCCCCGGCTCTTAATGCATTGTGTTTCTTTCTGGAGCATCAGTGAGTGTTTGAACCTTCTATAATAGTTGTATATGAGTCCCTCAGTTGTCCTCAGTGTGAAAAGATGGATCTCAAAATCATAGTCACTGTTGGAAAGGGAAGAAAAACCAAAGAATTTGTGGGACCTAAAGGATTTTCTGAAGAACAACAGGCAGTTTAACGGTTCAGGACAAATAAGGGAGTCATGAACAACTATCACCCAAAAAAAAAAAAACACAGCTGTGGATCATTCAGGTAACAACACAGTATTAAGAATCAAGTCAATGTAAACTTTTGAACAGTAGTAATTTTTATAAATTCAACTATTATTTTCTATTGTGAACTATATGTAAACATCTTTTATGTGAAATATCTTATTCAGGTCAGTAGTAAATAAAAAATAACATGCATTTTGTATGATCCCTCTTGTTTTGGTCAAATAATTAACATTATTTGCAGATTTTGTAAGGTGTATGCAAACTTTTGACTTCGACTGTAACCATACTGTTTGATGCGTACATTCCTACATGCCTTCTAATGATCAACATGATCAAAACTTTGCTGTTAAACCTGTTGCATACAATCTACTACATGCATTCTGTCTGTCGTGATCAATAGTTTAGACTTTTTTTAGCCAGCAAAAGGCCTTAACAATAACGCATGCTGGTCTCATTGTGAATCAGTGCACGTTATGCTCGAAATTGTGTCATGCAATCTTTCATCAGAATGCAATAACCTGCTTTCCCTCTGAAATGACTTTCCTTTTCAGCTGATGTCATCGAGACCTCTTATTTTTCAGCCTGCTGTCATGTAGAGACGCTTTTCACCGCCTGATGTATCAAAATGTCACCCTACATGTTTTCCCTCTTCGAATATCCCTTTTCACTTGGGCATTCATTGCATTTTAGAAGTGAAATGGACTGTGAATGTCATTTCATTTTGACTATAAAAGCTGCATGAGACTCTTTTCTCTGTCCCCCTGGCATACACACCGTTCTGCGTGAGTTTGGTGGAGCAGACGAGCGTTGCGATGATGAACGTGTCTCTGGAGCTGACGGACAGGCCGCCAACACTGCTGGAGCTGCGCATCAATGTCCCCCCCTTGTGACTGTCAGAGTGACTGCGCTCGGACGGCAGGGACAGATACGAGCTGACGTCCTCCATGCGCTTACTGTCACCCTACAGAAAGATACCAAACACATGCAGTATGTCCTTATGTGTTTGTAAATATGTAAGTTAACCGATTAGCTTACCTGTCGTCCACCATATTATCAGACATAAATGTTTACTTATTTGTACTGCAAAGTCTACACTGCGATTGATTTTCCTGCTTAGTATTTTTGTCTTGTTTTCCAGTACAAATTTCTAAACATTCATAAATCAAGACAAAGTTATTAGAGAAACAAAATGACTTAAAATATTAAGTCTTTTGTCCTAAAAATGAAAAATATTCTTGGACCAAGACAAAATATGTCAGTGTGGCACAAAAACTTAATTAAAAAAGAAAACAAAATTGTTTCTTACCCCACTAATAGACATTGTTTCTTGTTTAAGAATAAACTCACTTGACTTTTTTATGTGTGTTTACATTTTATTTAAAAATGTTTTGATATTTATACTGAAAAACAAGACAAAATATTAAGTAAGGAAAACTGCATTTTTGCAGTGTATGGAAGATCTTTGTATTTGGATAGTTTTATAACTACATTTTAATTTATAATAATTTATAAGTGACATAACATAACATAACAACTGCATAACATTAATAAGGACATCAACATTCGCTCTAAGATAAATTTCAGTTTTCCAGAAATGAATGTCAATAACTAAATTAATGTTTCAGACCTAAAATAAAAAATAAATTAAATTAAACCTTTGAAGAAAAAAAAGAAGTATTTGGGCAAATTATATTAAAATTTTACCAAGCTACAAAAGTTGACAAAATGAGTTTAAAATTAGCTAGAGATAAAAATCAAAAAATCATTTTAATTTGTTTCCTTTACATTTTTCTTTAATAATCTGGGTTCCCAAGGTCTTAGGAAACTAATATATATATATAGCTACTGTACATCAAGCTCCATGTTATTTAATCAGTTGGAAATTGCTGAGAAATGTCTATCAGAGATAAAAAAGAATTTTGAAAAGCTTATCCGGTAATAACAAATGACTGAAAAAGTCATGTAAAATCATAAAGAGTGTAAAACCTGAAGAATATTCATGTTTTAAATCTCTTGGAATTAAGAAATTTAAATTTTTTTAAATTTGATTTTTATTTATTTATTTTTTTTTTTTTTTACATTTTTAAATTTAAAGTTTGCACTTTCTGTCTTTATTCTGATAGCAGATTTTAAAGAGAATAACTTTAAATTTAATGTTAATAAATTTTACATAACTTTATTTGTGTATTGAATGAAATCATAGAGCATTGTGTTCACTTACACTACCAGTCAAAAGATTTTTTATGTTTTTTAAAGAAATCTCCTCTTCTCACCAAGCCTGTATTTATTTGGTCCAAAGTACAGCAAAAACAGTACAATTCTGAAATATTTTTTACTGTTTAAAATAACTGCTTTCTATTTGAATATATTTTAAAATGTAATTTATTCCTGTGATTTCAAAGCTGAATTTTTAACATCATTACTCCAGTCACATGATCCTTCAGAAATTATTTTAATATTTTGATTTTCTGAGTAGAATTTTTTTAGGTTTCTTTGATGAATAGAAAGTTCAGAAGAACAGCATTTATCTGCTACAGAAACCGATAAATGTTTTTGTAACATTATAAATGTCTTTATCGTCACTTTTAATCAATTTAAAGCATTTAAAGCATAAATGAGGCTTCTCTCTTTTAAGCGATTTAAATTTGACTCACAGACTTTATATTTTTTAATCTACTTACTGCATCTTTTAACTAAAATAATTGTTTTAAAAACAAACAGTAGATAAAAATGCTTTGCAATCCACTCAGAAACCCATGTAAAAATATCAAAAGTCAATGAACACCAATTTTTGTCTTCATTTTGTATGTACAGTATGTGTTTCTGACCTTAAAGACGGTGAGCTCATGAATTCCATCTCTCAGAACGGTCCCGTCTTCCTTCATCAGACGCACAAACGCCATCGCAAAGTTCCTTTCACTCTTGTCCTTCGCTGTAAAACACAAATTATGAAGTAATTCTTATCCAAATTCATTTTTAGTATCATTCAGCATCATATTTGGTAGTACATGAAAGACGGATATCAAGAACCTAAATTTGAGCTATTTAGCTTTTAATGCCTACTATAATTCAATAGCTCTTTAGCTCATTTACATGCTACGGCACATAAAATAAAAACATTGGGTAACACTTTCAATGCTCACCATTAACTAGTTACTTATTAGCATGCCTATTATTAACCAATACCCAAACTTAACAACTACCTTGCTAACTTTTAATAAGCAGATAATTAGGAGTTTATTGAGGCAAAAGCCATAGTTAATGGTTTGTTAATAGCAAGAACTGGACCTTAAAATAAAGTGTGACCAAACACTGATTACTCATGATGCACTGACTTTTATCCAGTTACATGCTTTCTAAAATGATTTCATAGAAACAAATGTGTTGTTTTTCAATCTGCTATACTCTGAATCTGATTTTAATTGTTTTTGAGATTAGGCTAGAATCCCAGTTTGCATACACCTATTGTAGTATGCCCTGCAAAACTGCTGATTGTCAAGTATATTCTTTTGAATATGTGGTGAGACAGTACAGCAGTATTGGGACATACTAGCAAGTTATACAATTTTTAAATTTTGACTTGATGTCACATTATTTTAGCTGTCTGCTCACTGGTGTCTTCACATATTTTAAAAACTGTATCTCAAGACTGCAGGAGACATTAAAGACACCAAGCTTACACTCTTGTGAGGATCGATGACGGAACATGAAGCGGAGATGGATTCTGGGCATCTCCTCCAGAGGAATCGCCACCTACAGGCCAGAAGAAAACATTACTACATACATACAAACTGCCAACCCTGAAACAACATATAGCACTACTGAATTTTGCTATAAGTTTGATTGCAACATATAGTTCATTACTGTTAATAGTGTTCATTGTCTGTTTATGTCATTAATTGATTTTTACCATACATCTCTGCCATATGTACATCAACTTAACATAGTCACCATTAGTAAGCAACTACTAAATATATTGTAGAAACTTTACTTTTCTGTAAAGCTGCTTTGCAACGATTTGTATCATGAAAAGCGCTATACAAATAACCTTGAATTGAATTGAATTCAATACAAAACTGAAAACCGGGCTGGATACGTGAGGATTTATGCTTGAGAAATTAAAAGGATAGTTCACCCAAAAATCAAGGTATGATTTGCTTACCGTCAAGCCGTCCTAGATGTACATGACTTTCTTATTTCAGACGAATACAATCAGAGTTATATTAAAAAAAAAATATCCTGGCTCTTCCAAGCTTTATAATGACAGTGAATGGGTGTTGAAATTTTGAAGTCCAATAAAGTCCATCCATCATAAAAAGTACTCCACATGGCTCAGAGGGTTAATAAAGGCTTTCTGAAGTGAATCGATGTGTTTGTGTAATAAAAATATCCATATTTAAAACCGTAATCTCTAGCTCTAGCCTCAACAGACATTTACAGCAGAAACACTAACATCCTTAAAGGAGAAGTCCACTTCCAGAACAAAAATTTACAGATAATGACACTGTCTTGTCATCCAAGATGTTCATGTCTGTCTTTCTTCAGCTGTAAAGAAATTATGTTTTTTGAGTTAAACATTTCAGGATTTTTCTCCATAATGGACTGGTATGGTGCCCTGGTTTTGAACTTCCAAAATGCAGTTTAAAATTGATTTTGAAGTTGAGGGAGAACATGAGATGGTAATTTTTCGACATACCCTAACTGTCATGAACCGGAAAAAAAAAAATAGTTCAGGCAGGGTAAGACAAGACGAGCGTTTGACATTGAAAAGTATATAAATTGTATTATTTTTATGAAAATCGTTTCACTAGATAAGACCCTTCTTCCTTGGCTGGGATCATTTACAACCACATTTGGGATCGTTTGAAGCCACATTTAAACTGCAAATCGGGGCACCATATCAGTCCATTATATGGAGAAAAATGCTGAAATGTTTCCTTCAAAAAACAGTTTCCTTATGGCTGAAGAAAGAAAGACATGAACATCTTGGATGACAAGAGGTGAGTAGATTATCTGTCATTTTTTGTTCTGGAAGTGGACTCCTCCTTTAAATGTTTTATGATCACGAAACAGAGCAGGGGTGTTCCTGACGGGACACTACTTTCGACACAGCCAATTGCACACAGACAAAATGGCTGAGGATATGGTAATATGGTAAGTCAATAGCGGTGGGTGGGGCTACCGAAATATGGTGTCATTTTGCAGACAGGTTCTGAAGTGCTTGCTTTTCGAGCTTGGTTTGATTTTATTAAGATTTAAAAAAAAAAAGACTGGATGTATTTTTATCATTCTAAGAAGGCTGTCTACACACAATTCCACCTTCTAAAAGTGGATTTTGCATAATAGGTGTCCTTTAAAAAAACATCCAGGCTCTTCCAAGCTTTATAATGACAGTGAATGGGGGTTTAAAAATTTGAAGTTCAACAAGTGCACCATCCATCATAAAAAATGAAATAGGATGAAATAGGACGTAGGCATGGCGTACTAGCGGTAAGAATATGCTAGTCTTGCGAGAACCAAGTTTTGTTTACAGCAAAGGAAAACCAGTCTCCTCTTGGCTCATATCGAAATCCTCCAACATTTTACTTCACAATTCCTCGTTTTGTGCTTCTAATTTGTGACCAGTGTTTTGTTTTGCTTATTCCACTGCGCTTCTGCATTTGTCAGGTCTCACCGGAGGTTACGGTTTCTGAAGTTTTAAATACGGATATTTTTCTTACACAAACACATTGATTCACTTCAGAAGGCCTTTATTAACCTCCCGGAGCCATGTGGAGTACTTTTTATGATGGATGGATGCACTTTATTGGACTTCAAATTCTCAACACCCATTCACTGTCACTATAAAGCTTGGAAGAGCCAGGACATTTTTTTAATATAACTCCAATTGCATTGGTCTAAAAGAAGAAAGTCATATACAGCTAGGATGGCTTGAGAGTGAGTAAATCATGGGGTTATTTTAGTCAATATCAAATGTTCCTGGTCTAATTCACTGTGAAAAATAAAAAACACAATTTGTTGAGTCAGCTTAAAATAATTTGTTACCCTGCTGCCTTAAAATTTTAAGTTCAGTCAACTAAAATAAGTTTATTCAACTTGAAATGTTAAGTTGTACTAAGTAACAACTGAGATATTTGTGTTTGCTAAACTTAACAGATTGGTAAGTAACCCAGCTGCCTTAAAATTTTAAGTTGGTTCAACTCAAATAAAAAAAGTTGTCACTTAGTATAATTTAACATTTCAAGTTGAATAAACCTTTTTTGAGTTGACTGAACTTAAAATTTTAAGGCAGCCAGGTTACAAATTATTTTAAGTTGACTCAACGAATTGTTTTTTACAGAGTATGCTCTTATTATGGAGCTTTTATTTTCAAACACTCCCCTTCAAATCACCAGACTCCATAAAGGTATCACAGATGGATAAAATGGTTATATTGGTTTAGATGGATTTTGCTGATATTAAATCCATTGACTGATTGGCACTAAGCTTAATGTCTCACTCGCATCTTACCTTAAAAGTTTCCATCCAGCGAGGTTGTTTGATCTGGTAGTAAATGACTGATTTATATTCGTTTACAGGCCGATCTCCAGCTCCCAGACAGATTGAGTTCTGTACAATCACACAAGACAGCTGTCAATCAAAACAGAAAGCACACAGAAAACCCCGCCTAATCAGACCCTCTCAGTCAGAGGTCACACTCACCGGCACGACCTTCCCATCCTCGTCACACACCAGCATAATGACCTCCACGTTCTTCTGCGTGGTTTTGTTGTACTTGTCGAAGTCTCCAGAGTGCAGCGTGAGATAGATGTCATTACGGATGTCACCCGGCATGATGATCTCAGGAAAACCCAGTTTTCGTGCAACCACGGTGCTCCGGTCCACCAGGTGGGGATATTCCTTTCGGATCTGGATGATGTCGCCCACTAGAGCTTTCATGGTGACCCACAAACCTGACATGGTGTTTAATGTTTTATATTAGCCTCACTATCAGGATCATGACAGAGATGATAGTAGTTTTTCTACTGTAAAACTGCTACAGTGATTTCAAAATATTCTTTAGAGAGCCTTTTGATTTATAGCAGGTGCATATGGTGGAGGAATGAGGTAAAATAACATCATAAATTAAGGTTTATCTGTTTTTGTTCAGCATTTCCCCCTCGTCTCATTCTCTAATGTCTGTTTTAATGACAGTCGTAAAGCTCATCCGTCTTTCATCACTCAATCTCTGTTCTGCTGTATTGTGTCTCTGTGTGTGAGTGTGGGCAGATGGGATTATGGGTCCAGCGAGTATTAAAGCATTAGTGGAGGGAGCGGTGATGCTGTGCTGACATTTGAGCAGAGATAACAGCACTGAGACGTACCTTGACCTCCGCTGTCACCTCGCGTCGTCGTCACTTTGTTGAGGAGAGCGTGAAGAAAGTCATTCTCAGCTACAACCCTACAAAAGCACCCACACGAAAACAGTTATAAAAATAATTACTTTCAATAATAATATGAACAAATATTTATATATTTATTTAATGGTTACAAAATGTAGAAATTTCCTAATTAAATGTCAATTTTGACTTTTTTTAATCCCTTAAGTTTATGTTATACTGTAATTTCAACTTTTTATCTCATAATTATGATTGTTTTCCTTTTTTACATAAATATATTTTTACAAAAATATATATTTGAATTTTTATGCAATGAATATGACTTTCTAATGCCATATTTATAACTTTTTTGCCTTATAATTTCAAAAAAGAAAAATACTTCGTAATTATGACTTGTATCATGAATTAGTTTTTCTTTAATGCCATATTTGTGACTTTTTCCCTTACAAAATGTCAATTTAGACTTTTTATCTCATAATTTTGATTTATGTCATACCGTAGTTTCAACTTTTTATCTCATAATTATGTTTTTTTTCTTTTTTTTTATATTTAGGAACATTTTTTAATCTCATAATTTTAAAAAATCCCTGATAATTATGACTTGTATCATGAATTAGATTTTTTTTATGCCATATTAATAACAATTTTCCTCATGAAATTTCAATTTTGACTTTTTTATCTGTCATACTGTAATTTCAACTTTTTATCTTATAATTATGATTTCTTACTTTTTTTACATTTAGAACAAAAATATGTGACTTTTTATGCAATAAATATGACTTTTAATGCCATGTTTATGACTTTTTAATCTCATAATTAAAAAGAAAATTCCCTCATAATTATGACTTGTATCGTGAATTAGATTAGATTTACGTCATACTGTAATTTCTTTAAAACTTTTAATTTTGTAAAAACTTTTTATCTCATATATATATTTTTCCCCCTTTTTTTACATTTAGAAAAAAAAGTGACTTTTTATGCAATAAATTTGACTTTTTAATACCATATTTATGACTTTTTAATCTTATAATTTAAAAAAAAATCCCTCAGATTTATGACTTGCATCATGAATTTGATTTTTTATGCTGTATTTATGACAATTTTTCTCATGAAATGTCATGGGTTTTTTTTCCCCTTTTTTACATTTAGGAAGACATATATATGTGTGACTTTTTATGCAATAAATTTGACTTTTCAAATGCCATATTTATGACTTTTTCCCTCATAAAATGTTAATTTTTACTTTTTATCTTGTAATTGTAATTTACGTCATACTGTAGTTTAAACTGTTTAACTCATAATTATGATTTTTTTCCCCCTTTTTTATATTTAGGAAAAACAAATATATGTGTGACTTTTTATGCAATAAATTTGACTTTATAATTCCATATTTACTTTTTAATCTCATAATTTAAAAAACAATCCTTATAATTATCCTTGTAATTGTGTCATGAATTAGATTTTTTTTATTATGCCATATTTATGACAATTTTCCTCATGAAATGTCAAATTTGACTTTTTAATCTCAAAATTTAGATTTTTCGTCATACTGTAATTTCAACTTTTTATCTCATGATTTTTTTTTTTTTTTTTACATTTAGAAAAAAAGTGACTTTTTATGCAATAAATTAGACTTTTTAATCTCATAATTTAAAAAAATCCTTGATCATTATGACTTGTATCATAAATCTGATTTTTTTATGCAATAATAATGACTTTTTCCTCATAAAATGTCAATTTCAACTTTTTATCTCATAATTTTGACTTTTTAATTTTTTACATTTAGAAAAAAATATGTGTGACTTTTTATGCAATAAATTTGACTTTATAATTCCATATTTACTTATTAATCTCATAATTTAAAATAAATCCTTATAATTATCCTTATAATTGTGTCATGAATTCGATTTTTTTTATTATGCCATATTTGACAATTTTCCTCATGAAATGTCAAATTTGACTTTTTAATCTCAAAATTTTGATTTACGTCATACTGTAATTTCAACTCTTTATCTCATGATTATGATTTTTTTCCCCCATGTTTTACATTTAGAAAAAAAGTGACTTTTTATGCAATAAATTTGACTTTTTAACCTTATAATTAAAAAAAAAAAAATCTTTGATCATTATGGCTTGTATCATAAATTTGATTTTTTATGCAATAATTATGACTTTTTCCTCATAAAATGTCAATTTTTACTTTTTATCTCATAAATTTTGATTTACGTCATACTGTAATTTCAACTTTTATCTCATAATTTTGACTTTTTAATTTTTTACATTTAGAAAAAAATATGTGACTTTTTATGCTATACATTTGACTTTTTGATCTCATAATTTCTAAAAAAAAAAAAAAATCCCTTATAATTATGGCTTGTATAATGAATTAGATTTTTTATGCCATATTTATGACTTTTTCCTCATAAAATGTCAAATTTGACTTTTTATTTCATAATTTTTGTTTACGTTATATAATTTCAACTTTTTATTTCATAATTGCAACTATTTATCTCATTTTATCTCACTTTTTTGTGGCGAAAATGGATTTCATAAGGTATAGAATGTCAAAATTCTATCATAACTATGACAAAGTAACAAGTCACAATTTTCATCTATCACTTACTTGTCTACATCTACATGTTCTTGACAACTTTAATCCACTTTTTTGGACCAACTTCAAATGTTGACTACTATATTTACACACACACATAATATAATATATATTGAAAATCAATACAATTTATTAAATACTGGTCTATGATTTATTAAAGCTATAATTTTGAGTTCTGAAAGATACTTTTAATAATAACGTAAACATACATAAAAAGCAGGTGAAAAATGACAATAACAACTGTGAGGGTGAGCAAACGATCAGAGAACTTCCATGTTTGCACCCTTAAGATACATGGACGAACAGAAGACCAGAAGAGGAAAGACTTACGGATGAAACGGAATGAAATATTGCTTCTCTTCATCACATTCTGCCTTTCCTTTGATGATGTCGCTGATGTCCATCACTGCCAATAAGCACAGATAGATCTGTTATGTGTCTGTATGCCACATGCACATCAAATAAGAACATTCACACTGATATTCACCAGCGACACCAAACGGCCTCCGCAGGCCCAAGGTGCATTTCTTATGATTAGCATCTTTCAATTCCATGCGGCCCACACGTACAATCTGACAGATCAGATAAATCTTCTCTCTGCCTAGGTCTTTATTCCCCAGATCCTTTTGTGAGAGAGAGAGGAGAAAAAACAAGTCTTTCAATAGGGTATCAAAAAAAAAAAAAAACCTCTATCATCACAACATAGTTTATTTGTAATATATCTTATGAAAGCCCATTTTCCCCATATAAGAAAAAAAAAACATGCTTTGGTTAATCATAATTAGATTAGATATAGATTATGATGTTGCAATTATGACACGTTAGTCAAAATTACAGTAAGAAAAAAAAAGTCATAATTATTAGAAATTTATGACAGTCATAATTATGAGAAAAAAGGTTTTTTGAGATAGTATTTCTATTTATATAAGATAGTAGTCAAAATTACAATACAATTATAAACTATGAGTCATAATTATAATCTCTGAAATATGGCATAAGTCAAATTTGTGACATAAATCATAATACAGGAAAAAAAAGTCAAAATGATCAAATTATGAGATAAGTCATATAAAGCATAAAAAGTAAACATTTATGACGTAAAATGTTCTAACTATGATATATACAATCATGATTATGAGATCACTTTTATTTTTTATGACATAATTCTGATTTATGACAAAGAAGCCAAGTTTATGACAGTAATAACTATGAGGAGGGATAAACTAATTATGACAAAAAAGTAATAGTAAGTCATTATGTCATTTGAATTTTCATGTCAAACTGTTAAATTAAAAAGTGCAAAATAATGAAATGAAAAGTCATATATAGCAGAAAGTTAAATTTATGACAAAAAAAGTCATAATAATGAGATAAAAGTTCAAATTATGATATCTGAAGTCATAATTACGAGATAATTTTTACTTTTTATACCATAATTTATGATTTATGACAAACAAATCAAATTTATGACAAATAATAATTATGAGGGAAAAAACTAATTATGACAAAAAGTAATACTAAGTTATTGTCATTTAACTTTTTAGGTCCATTTATTAATTAAAAAACAAAATTATAAGATAAAAAGTCATACATAGCATAAAAAGTCAAATTTATGACATAAGTCATAATTATGATGATTTATGACAAGTCAAATTTATGAGAGTAATAATTATGAGAGGGGAAAAACAAATTATGACATTAAAAGTAATACTAAGGCACTATATGATTTGACATTTTATGTCAAAATTTTACATTAAAAAGTCAAAATTATGAGATAAGTCATATATAGCACAAAACGTCAAGATTTTTGACATAAATCAAAATTATGAGATAAAAAGTCATAATCATGATATATAAAGTCAAAATTATAAGGCCATTTTAACTTTCAAATTTATTACATAATAAGCATAAGGGGAAAAAACTACTAAGTCATTGTCATTTTACTTTTTATCACAAGATTGTAAATTAAAAAGTCACAATTATGAAAGTCAAATATATAACAAAAAAGTCATAATTATGAGACAAGTTTTACTTTTTATGCCATAATTATGATTTCTGACAAACAAATCAAATTTATGAAAGTAATAATTAGCAAGAATTTAAAAAAAGTAATACTAAGTCATTATACCATATGACTTTTTTGTCAAAATCATAAAAAATTAAAAATCATACAGTAATAATTATGAGGGGAAAATACTAATTATGTCGCTTGACTTTTTATGTCAAAAATGTTTAATTAAAATGTTAATAGATAAAATTTGTATGTAATAAATCAAATTTACGACATTAAAAAGTCATAATTATGGAATAAGTCATAATTATGACATATAAATTGACATTTTAAATGAAATAATTTTGACTTTTTATGCCATAATTACTTTATGACAAAAAAGTCAAAGTTCTGACATTATTATCATAAATTATGACATACTAAGTCTCTATTATGTCATTTGACATTTATGTCATAATTTTGACCTTTGTATCTCGTAATTACAACCTAAGTCTCATTATTATGATTTACCAAAACTTATTTTTTTTCCTCATGTGGCAAAAATGGGCTGTCATAGGTACCCAAGACAGACTGCCGAGTGAAATCTGTGACTTACTGTGAAGACCACTTTCAGACTGTTGAGCATCTCAATGTCCTTTGGCAAACCTTTATCTCCCCATCGAACCAAATAATTCTCACTGTAGAGACAGACAGAGACAGAGACAGAGACAGAGACAGAGTGTGTGTAATGATGGCAAACTCGTCTTAGACTGATCATTAAAGTGTGTTGTCTGTGAGACGCACCTGATGTTGGTCTGTTTGATGGGGTCGTACAAAGACATGAAGAGCTCGGAATCCTCTCCGATACGACACACAAAGTTACGCACAAAGACGTATAGGCTGTGTGTGGGAGAAGACTGGATCCGTGCAGATACTCCGGAATGATCCATCTGAACGTTGGACTAAACAGAACAGAAGAGAACAGACAGGAGCTGATGTTAATCAGTTTAAATTAACTGAAATAAACCTAATCTATGAAAAATTCACTATTCCCATAACAGATTCTTATTTAGCAGTTGCTGAGCTGCTAATGTATTCTGCGAGGTTGCTAAGGCGTTGCTATGTGTTTTAAAGGGAATCAGGGTTGTTCCTAGGGCATGATAATGCAGTTGCTAGGCTATTCTGAGTGGTTGCTGAGGTATGTTATGCAATAACTAGGTGCCAAAGATTTGCTAAGTTTCAAGGATGTCAGGGTGGTTGCTGGGGTATTCTGGATTGTTACCGAGGTGTTGCCAAGTGGTTTCTCTAGGGTGTCTGTGTGGTTGCTGTGGTATACAGTTATACAGTTATTATACAGTTGCTAAGGAGTCTGGGGGATTGCTAGGGTGTTCTCGGTGGTTGCCAAGGTGTTGCCATCTGGTTTCTAGAATTTTTAGGTGGTTGCTAGGGTTATTGTTAAAGTGTTCTGAGTGGTTCCCAAGGTGTTACCAGGTTGTCTCTAAGGTGTTTGGGTGTATGCTGTGGTATATTATGCAGTTGCTAGGTGTCAAAGTCTTGCCAAGTGGTTTCTATGATGTCTAGGTGGTTGTTGGGGAGTGTGGGTAATTCTTAAGGTGTTCTGAGTGGTTGCCAAGGTGTTACCAAGTGGTTTCTAAGGTGTCTGGGTGGTTGTTGTGGCATAATATGCAATTAATAGGAAGTCTGGGTGACTGCTAGGGTGTTCTGAATGGTTGCCAAGGTGTTGCCAAGTGGCTTCTAGGATGTCTTGGTGGTTGCTGGAGAGTGTGGGTAATTGTTAAGGTGTACTGAGTGGTTGCCAAGTTGTCACCAAGTGGTTTACATGGTGTCTGAGTGTACGTTGTGCTATATTATGCAGTTGCTAGACAGTCAGGGTGATTTCTAGGGTGTTCTGGATGGTTGCCAAGGTGTTGCCAAGTGGCTTCTAGGATGTCTTGGTGGTTGCTGGAGAGTGTGGGTAATTGTTAAGGTGTACTGAGTGGTTGCCAAGTTGTCACCAAGTGGTTTACATGGTGTCTGAGTGTACGTTGTGCTATATTATGCAGTTGCTAGACAGTCAGGGTGATTTCTAGGGTGTTCTGGATGGTTGCCAAGGTGTTACCAAGTGGCTTCTAGGATGTCTAGGTAGTTGTTGGGGAGTGTGGGTAATTCCTAAGGTGTTCTGAGTGGTTGCCAAGTTGTCACCAAGTGGTTTACATGGTGTCTGAGTGTACGTTGTGCTATATTATGCAGTTGCTAGACAGTCAGGGTGATTTCTAGGGTGTTCTGGATGGTTGCCAAGGTGTTGCCAAGTGGCTTCTAGGATGTCTTGGTGGTTGCTGGAGAGTGTGGGTAATTGTTAAGGTGTACTGAGTGGTTGCCAAGTTGTCACCAAGTGGTTTACATGGTGTCTGAGTGCACGTTGTGCTATATTATGCAGTTGCTAGACAGTCAGGGTGATTTCTAGGGTGTTCTGGATGGTTGCCAAGGTGTTACCAAGTGGCTTCTAGGATGTCTAGGTAGTTGTTGGGGAGTGTGGGTAATTTCTAAGGTGTTCTGAGTGGTTGCCAAGGTGTCACCAAGTGATTTCTCATGGTATATTATACAGTTACTAGGGAGTCTGGGTGATTGTTTGGGTGCTCTTAGTGGTTGCCAAGGTGTCACCAGTTGGTTTCTAAGGTGACTGGGTGGTTGCTGGGGAGTGTGGGTAATTGTTAGGGAGTTCTGGGTGCTTGCCAAGGTGTTTCTAGGATAGCTATGTGGTTGCTGGAGAGTGTGGGTATTTGTTAAAGTGTTTGGAGTGGTTGCCAAGGTGTCAACAGGTGGTTTCTAAGGTGTCTATATGATTGCTGTGGTATAATATGCCATTACTAGGAAGTCTGGGTGATTGCTAGGGTGTACTGGATGGTTGCCAAGGTGTTGCCAGGTGGTTTCTTAGGAGTCTGGGTGGTTGCTGTGGTATATTATGCAGTTGCTAGGAAGTCTTGGTGTTCTAGGTGGTTGCCAATGTGCTCCCAAATGGTTTCTAGGGTTTCTGGATAGTTGCTAGGGAATTAATATGCGGTGGTTAGGGTGTCATGGTAGTCAGTAGAATGCTCTGGGTGGTGGCCAAGTCATTATTATGCAGCTGTTAGGTGTCAGTTACAAATGTGTTGCTATGTGGTTTCAAAGGTGTCCCGAGTTGCTTGAGTGTAATTGTGAAGGCATTTGCTAAGTGGTTTCTAGGGCATATTATGAAGTTGGTAGGAAGTATGGGTGGTTGCTAGGGCATCTAGATTATAGCTAGGCTGTTCTGGGTGGTCGTGAAGGGGTTGCAAAGTGGTCACTAGGGCATTATTATGCACTTGCTAGGTAGTCTGTGTCATTGCTAGGGTGCTAGGGTGGTCGTGAAGGTGTTGCAAAGTGGTCACTAGGGCATTATTATGCACTTGCTAGGTAGTCTGTGTCATTGCTAGGGTGTTCTGGGCGGTTGCCAAACCACTACTAAGTGGTTTCTAGGATGTCTGAATGGTCGTTAGGACATTATTAAGCAATTGTTAGGGTGTCTCAGTTGTTGCATAGGTGTTGCTGAGTGGTTGCTATTATTATTACAATGCAGTTGGTAGAGTTTCTGAGTGGTTGTGAAGGCATTATTATGCAGTTCCTACGATGTGTGGGCGGTTGCTAGGGACTCATTATGCAGTTGTTAGGGTGTCATGGTAGTACTACTAGGATGTTCTGGGTGGTTACCAAAGCATAATTTCTAGCTGTTCGGTTGTGAAAGTGTTACTAAGGTATCTGGATGATTGCATAAGCTTTGAAAAGTGATTGCTAGAGCATTTTAATGCAGTTGCTAGGGTGTATGGTTAGTTGCCAGGGCATTACTTTGCAGTTGCTAGGGTGTGTGGCTGATTCCAATGACGTTGCTAAGTGGTTGCTAAGGCATTATTACGCAGTTCCTAGGGGGTTCTGGCTGATTAATTATTTAAATGAAGTTCTTGTTTAGTTTGTTCCACCTCAGGTGAGGTCATTAAGCTACTCCACTGGGGTTACAGGAGGAGATTCAGCGTGAATTCACAGCAGAACCGGACCAAAGGAAAGTAAAGCCATGGGAGTTCATTGATTTCATTTGTTCAGTCATCCTGGACATCTAAAAGTGTCTCATTAAACTACAAACACTCTCTCTGATGCTTGAACATACGGGAAGCTCCTTGTGGTTTCATTCTCAGGGTTCGTCTGCAAAACATTAACTGAAAGTGAAATGAAAACCTGTTCCTCCTTAATGCGCTCTGTGATCTTGGCTGTAGCGTCCTCGTGTGCTCTGAAGAGGCTGATGACGCTGGCGCGCTCGGGGTCCAGAATATTCCCATCGGCGTCCCGTACAACCACATCCAGCTCCAAGATCCTGGAGGCAGAATCACACTTAATTTGAACAGAGTTTGAGTGTTTGTACTCGCACGCACACGTGAGAATTCAGTGCACACACACAGATCCTTGAAAAGATCTGACAGATGTGCTCTTGCCCGGAGCTCTGCCGGAGAAGCATAAGTCCCATGACGCACCTCAGGCATGACTTCCTACATTTCATTAAGACTCATTCTTGCACATCACAGAAAGCAACATCCCAACAGAAGCCCACAGCTGATACAGATTCACACATATTTTTGCTGTTTTCACATGGTCATTATTTCTCAAGAAGTAATCTGTCAGTATAATGAATTACTAGACAGTGTTCTGTGTTATTTTAGTATTATTTATATGGGCCATTCTACAGAATTGGTTCAAACTGCTGTCCCACAACCAAAAAAACACATTTAAAAAGCATTTAAGTACTCAAATCTTAGAAGGGAAGATCATTTTATTATCTTTTGAAGCCCACAATAATATTTAAAATACCAGTAAGCTTAATATATATAAAATCATCATTTGGTGGGAACTTTCAACTGGGAGGTGGCTGTCCCAAACACTAACCCCTAAATTTCTTATATCTTAAGAAAATGACATTGAAATATGTTTTGCATTTTATTCCATTGTTGTTTTTAAAAATATCTTTTTGATTTAAAAGAAAAAAGAAAAAAGGAAAGTTCATTTCAGTTTTGTGTGAAAAAATGTGTCCCGCATGTTCATGTCACTACTGAGACAGTGTATGTTTCAGTCCATTGGCTGAGATTAATATTAACTACACCCCTACATTTATGATCAGGCAATATTCATGTGTCACTCTCTCTTATAGCTACATTTTGAGTAGATATGCCCATCCATAATGTTTAGGTAAATGTGTTCAAAAGTATGAAAAATCTGTGTGTAACTTTAAAGAACAGCATTACCATTTTTCTACAATTAAGCACACTTTTTTGGGAGTTACTCCAAAACATTTCGTTTTTATATGTGTACAACTGTTCAGAACCATTCTAGCTAGCCAAGTGCTGATTAGCATCACTGAGCTAGCTTCAAAAATATCTAAAACTGTCATGTTATGCAAAGGTTAAGTATTTTAGTATGTTTTAAAAATGTTTTAGTTTGTGGATTAAAATTCTGTAATGTAATGTGGTTGCTCCCAAAACATTACTGTCACGACCGAAAATGTGCAGTCACGACCGAAACAAGGGATGTTTTGTCAAATATAAAGTGTACTGAGTTATAAACTAAGATGTTATGATAGCATTTGGTTCAATATATATTCAACCGAATGAATGCTTAACTTTGAAATCAGTATGATCTTTTTGTCTTTCACAAAGAAAAATTGGATTCAAAATACAACAAATCTCACAAATCACAATAGATATATTGCTAAAATTGTAACTGTTATTGATTTACCTCTGTAAATTTTTTATATATATATATATTGACATGGGAGCTATAAGCAAAATCTTATATAAATAAATAGATTAATATATAGATTAATAAATAGATTAATATATAGCCCTTCTTATTAAATCATATATTACTCTGTTACGGCAGTGACAAATTTGGGGAGAGGACAAATAATCCAAACTTTTCTGAAAACACAGTATGAGAATTATCTGCACAATTACTAGAAATGTGTATTTTGGATATTATACAATATGCATACATCATTTGTGGAAAATGGCGTTTCCAACGTAGAATTACCCATATACTATTATACATTTTGTTCAATTTTTAATTGGCTTTTATAATATATTTTCATTTTTCATTTTATATATATTTTTTTTACTATTATTCTTATTTGTTACTTAAAATTGTTTTTGTTTGTTAAAAATGTTCTTATTTTTATTCCAGTTTTAGTTTCAGTATTTTCAGTGAGCAATTTTAGTGCTTTACTGTAAACTCATTCCAGTTTTTCATGTGAAAATATATATGAAAGTCATTATGGCGGGAAATAAGGTTGTTACGATGCCAAAAAAAATGTTGAATAATTTTAGAATTCTCAGTTCTCAATATTACTTTGACATCACATGAAAAACCAATACCAGCCTAACTAATTTAAGTTCTCAAGCTTATTAAATAAAAACAAAGAAACTAATTACAAGAAATAGCACAAGAAAATACAGCAACAACAACAAGACTGAAATTAAAAGCATTGTAAGTTAGGCAGGTCTACCTATTAGAACTAAAAATTCAATATACTGACACATATTTTCTTTCCCAACTGTTTTACACTGAGGATACAATCCAATAATACATATAACTCTTGAGAAAACAATAATTAACTTGTAATCATGTGGAAACGGAGCAAGAAATAGACGTGAAGCCATGACAAGTGGTAAGGGAGTTTTTTCCTCACAGTCATTCATTAACGTTCAGGTGTCAGAAAGACATTTTTATCCCCTTCAGGTTTGTTAATTAATTCCTTAATGATAATGTACAAATGGCAGTTAACTAATCCATTAACAACAGCCTAGAGCAAACCACTGAAGCTCTGAAGAGGAATTACACCAGCTGACTGGATCATATTATTCTACGTTTTAGCAGATGTGTGTTTGTGCTATAGTACAATGACGGTATCAGATGATAATACCATAGTAATGTATGTTTACATTCATTTACTATGAAATAGGATATGAATGTACGCATGGTATATATTACCATGGACAAAATGCACATAGACACAGTTGCAACAGACATTTAAAATACATACTTATTTCCATAGTCGATCTTTGAGGTGACTTTCTGTTTGAGCTCCTTGAACTCGTCACTCGGCAGCGTCCCGGAGAGGAGCTGTGAACGCCACTCCATTAGATCCCACATCAGCCGCTGCACCTGACTGAAGCGCTCCTTCTTACTGGACTGATAGAAACAAAGACAAGCACTGACTGGTCAGAAGTTTAGGCTGTGCACATTTACGTTTGACTTAAACGTGTAGTTCACTCAAAAATAAAAATTCTGTCATTAATTACTCACCCTCATGTCGTTCCAAACCAGTAAGACCTTAGTTCATCTTTAGAACGCAAATTAAAGGAGAACTCCATTTCCAGAACAACAATTTACAAATAATTTACTCACCCCCTTGTCATCCAAGATGTTCATGTCTTTCTATCTTTGTTATCTTTGGTTTTTAAGGAAAGCATTTTAGGATTTTTCTCTATATAATGGACTTCAATGGTGCCCCCGATTTTAAACTTCCAAAATGTAGTTTAAATGCAGCTTCAAAGGGCTCTAAACGATCCCAGCTGAGGAAGAAGGCACTACATACTACAGAATCATGTCGAAAGGTCACGTGCGACGTAGGTGGAACCACAGACCCAGTGTTCATAAAGCGAATGTGTAAAGACTAATGAAGCGCAAGTAAGTCAAACGCTAAAAAGGTACAACGACGTCGGACGATTCTGAAGTTGCAGGAGAAAATGAGATGGAGTTTTTCACCATACCCTACCTTTTTGAGCCGGAGTACACAGACGATGAGACCGCTGTGGCGACACAAGTCTCTCAAGCCTCGGGCAGACCACGTTCAAACGAGACATGGTGGTGCACATGTGGAAAATACCAACCATTGCCAAAAGAGCAGGAATCTCAATGCTGTCAAGAATGATGGTCCGTTCTTAGCATCGAGATTCTTGCTCTTTCCATTGTTGGAAAGAATCAAAAAGTCAGGTGGTGAGTTGCACGTGAACTTTCGACGTGATTCTGTAGTACGTACCGTCGTGGACACACATCCCAGAGCCTGTGCTACATGAGCTTCAGTGCTTGAAAAGTATACAAATTTTAATTTTTCAAAAAAAATGACAGATCGTTTCGCTAGATAAGACCCTTCTTCCTCAGCTGGGATCGTTTAGAGCCCTTTGAAGCTGCATTTACACTACATTTGGAAGTTCAAAATCGGGGGCACCATTGAAGTCCGTTATATGGAGACAAATCCTGAAATGCTTTCCTTAAAAACCACAATTTCTTTACGACTGAAGACTGAAAGACATGAACATCTTGGATGACAAGGGGGTGAGTAAATTATTTGCAAATTGTTGTTCTGGAAGTGGACTTCTCCTTTAAGATATTTTTGATTAAATCAAGAGCTTTCTGACCCTGCATAGACAGCAATGCAACTGACACGTTCAAGGCCCAAAAAGGTAGTAAGAAGATCGATAAAATAGTCCATGTGACATCAGCGGTTCAACTGTATAATGTTTTGAAGCTACGAGAGTACTTTTTGTGCAAAAAGAAGTTTTTTTTTCTTTCCACACAAACAGCAGTCTCGTAGCTTCATAAAATTATGGTTATTTTATTACGGACTATTTTATTGATGTCCTTACTACCTTTCTGTGCCTTGTCAGTGAATATGTCAGTTGTGTTGCTGCCTACATAGGGTCAGAAAGCTTTCAGATTTTATCAAAAATATCTTAATTTGTGTTCTGAGGATGAACGAAGGTCTTACTGGTTTAGAACAAAATGAGGGTGAGTAATTAATGACAGAATTTTTTTGTGTGTGTGAACTATCCCTTTAATTAACACCTCCAGCAGTTTGTGATATCACATGACTGTAGACCACAGTGTGTATAATTCTCTGGGTATCATGTCTGAAATTTTATTTGAATTATTTCATTAATTTATTTCATTTGTCAGATTTAATTTTGCATTCACATCCCATTTACTTTCAAAATGCAGTTTTATTTATATATATTGCATTTATCCAATTTTATGATCAGCTAAAGAGGAAATTTATTTCTTTTTTTCGACATAACAGAAAATATATACAACATTTTCTTTTTTTGGTGACAGAATACCAAACAGGGAAAACAGTACAACAGAAGAGATATTTGAAGGAAATTTGAAGAAAGGCCAAACAGTCAAAAAGACAAACATTTTGTTCTGAAGACACTGACAATAAGACCAGGAAGTAAACTATGTCACTTCTGATTTCATTTTGACTTTCCCGTTTTGGCTGTTGTCACTTTATACATCACACTGAGAATGAAAGGTCACTTTGAGGGATATCGCATGTCACGTACTGTAATGTGCACTGCACATTCTGGCAGGTCATGCAATACAGACAACTCCCACACTGATCACAGTATGCATGCTGCAAGAATTATATCACTACACTTTTAAAAATAAAGGATTCAAAAGGAGATTTTATCAATTTTTGGTTCCCCAAAGAACCTTTTAGTGAACATAAAAGAACCACTTATTTCTCAGTGTGAAGAACATATTAAAAATCTAAACAACCTTTTATGGAACAGAAAGATTACATGGATGTTAAAGGTTCTTCACAGAACCACTGATGCCAAAAAAAGTACCTTTGTTCTAAGACCCACATCTAAACGTCTCACCACATAGAGCTGTTTCCAGATGCTGCCCCATTCTCTCAGTGTGGTGGTCACTTCCTTCACCAGTGGCATTTCAGCAGACATTATGATCTCCTCATCTCTACAGTAGGCGACAGAGAGAGGGTCAGAGGATGGATGAATAGACTGACGAATGGACAGAAGGACATACTTACCCTCTCTTTTCGACGATGACTTCCTTTAACTCTATAAAGCTTGCAGGAAACGCTCCCTTAAATACGGAACAAAGAAAATCAGCAAACAGGTAGTAGAGGAACTTCACAATAAATATTTAGAAATAAAATATACAAACGCCATAAACTAAACACCTGTTTACTCACTTTCTTCTCTTTGTTCTTGATCACGTAACCTTTATACCATCCTGAAACAATAACAGATTTGTTTAGATTTCAGGGAATTTATGAGAAAATTTCTGTTGTTCAAACAGTATGCAAAAAAAGATTAGAAACAATCTGTCTTTCCCTTTGAATTAAGTTTATTTTCTGACCCCACTGGCAGATATATTTTCTTGTTTCAAGCATAAACTCATTCTGGGAATATTATTTTGTGGTGGCAAAAAATAACCATTAGGAGAAGTTATTGTTTAGATTATTTAAAAATAACCTCCCTGTAATGTTCTAGGAATTTTATTTTATGTTTGAAAAAATAAAACCTAAAAAGAATGTTCCTAGAACCAGGAACTAAATACTAACGTTAGAGGAACATACTGTGTTTGCTGGGCTAATTTTGTCCATTTTGCTTCTCAAATAAATATATTTTAAATTTAACTCCAGTTTGACTTACAGTTAAGCTCAAAAGTTTACATACACCTTGCAGATTCTGCAAAATGTTAATTATTTTACCAAAATAAGAGTAATCATTCTAAATGCATGTCATGTTTTATTTAGTACTGACCTGAATAAGATATTTCACATAAGAGACTTTTACATATAATCCACAAGACTGTTCAAAATGGTCTTGTTCAAAAGTTTACATATGCATGGTTTTTAATACTATGTTTTTACCTAAATGATGAACAGCTGTATTGTTTTGTTTTGTTTTGTTTAGTGATAGTTGCTCATGAGTCCCTTGTTTGTCCTGAACAGCTAAACCGCCTGCTGTTCTTCAGAAAAATCCCGCAAATTCTTTGGTTTTTCAGCACTTTTGTGTATTTGAACACTTTCCAGCAATGACTCTATGGTTTTAAGATTCATCTTTTCACACTGAGGACAACTGAGAGACTTACATGCAACTATTACAGAAGGTTCAAACACTCACTGATGCTTCAGAAGGAAACACAATGCATTAGGAGCCGGGGGGGTGAAAACTTTTGGAATTTGAAGATCAGGGTAAATTTAACTTATTTTGTGTTCTGGGAAACATCTAAGTATCTTCTGTAGCTTCTGAAGTGCAGTACTAAATACAAAAAATATAACATTTAGGCAAAATATGACAAATGTTCACATCTTCATTCTGTTCAAAAGTTTTCACCCCTGGCCCTTAATGCATTGTGTTTCCTTCTGAAGCTTCGGTGAGCATTTGAACCTTCTGTAATGGTTGCATATGATTTCCTCAGTTGTCCTCAGTGTGAAAAGATGGATCTCAAAATCACACAGTCATTACTGGAAAGGGTTCAAATACACAAAAAAGCTGAAAAACCAAAGAATTTGTGGGACCTGAAGGATTTTTTTTTGTTTTGTTTAACTGTTCAGGACAAACAAGAGACTCATGGACAATTATCACTAAACAAAAAAAACTTTTGGACAGGGTCATTTTTATAAGTTCAACTATTATTTTCTCTTGTGGACTATATGTAAACATCTTTTGGGTTAAATACCTTATTCAGGTCAGTGCTAAATAAAAAAAAAATAGCATGCATTTTGTATGACCCCTCTTATTTTGGTAAAATAATTAACATTGTGCAGATTCTGCAAGGTGTATGTAAACTTTTGACCTCAACTGTATGATTTTTCAGCCTGCTCAAAATACTGGTTAAAATATTTATTCCTTCCTGAAATTTGGTGTACATGTCTTATTTAGGGTCATTAATGTGCATGCAATGTTTTGGCTCATAGATGTGGTTTGGAAAGGCTGTAAAAATTTTATCACAACTTTTGTGCTCGGGTCATATTGACACACCCACATTAAAACCCATTAGTTTCCATGCAATTTGACATCAATGAAGAGTCAAGATAAAATAAAAAATAAAATAAAACCCTTTATTGCTTTTTGCTTGTCAAACACTAAAATACCAAATATATAGCAATGTATGAAAATGAAGATTAAAACCTAAAATTCTGAATCATCTAAAAAAAAATCACTGTTTCTTCTAGCTCTATCTAGTTATGTTTCACAGTTATAAAAATCTGTCAAAGGTTATTTTTGGTTGTTAGTTTTTTTGGATCTCAATTACTAAATTGTTTCAGAACTGAAAAGACAAGTGAAAAACCTATTGACATGAGAAAGACATGACATTGACACAAGTATAAATAGGAATAAATGCTACTTACACTAAGCACAAAAAAAATACTATTTATACTTGTAGTTATTTGTACCTCACTGTGCAAAAAACCACTACAAGTAGTCATGACAGAAAAAAAGTGCATAAATAACCAAAGTTCTCACATACTCTATTTTTTTTTTTTTAGTTTCCGACAAGGTACAGTAGAGTTTTTTTCTGTTTTTACTTAAATCTGTAGTGTTTCTCATGGTGTTGATTTTTGGCAAATTGCATGGAAACCAACATGGTTCAATTTGACCCCAAAAACAGGAGCTATTTCCAGTTTTTGAAGACTGAGGGGTTTAAAATTCTTAGATGGGGAAAAAATACCAGAATATTGAGTAAGAAAATACATTTTTTCAGTGTGGAACATGGCGCAAGCACCACCAAGGTCATGGGTTTGATTCCCAGGAAATGCATGAACCAATCAAATGTACAGTATACTTTGAATGCACTGTACATCACTGTGTATAAAAGTCTTTACCTCATGCAAAATTCCAAAAGTAAACACAATATCCCAGAATCTCTCACCTTCACATGACTCCTGTATGTGCACAGTGTCCCCAATAACCAGGGACAACTGCTTCTCTGCTGTGGCGATGAAATTCCACTTAACTTCAGAGAAAAGAGAGAAAATATCAACAGCATGAAATTCATCAGATGCATTTGAAAATGCACAAAGAGATTCAGCCAAGTCACAGTTTGGATTTATTTTTTCAAGTGATGTTTAGCAAAACAGCAGAACGAGATTGTTTAGTGCTTCCAAGAAGACATCAAACAATCTCTGTCCTCTTAAAAAGAGTCCTGTGATTCATGTCTAGAGCACAAACGCTGGACTTTAATACTTTAGCCAACATCAATGACACTGAAAGTTAAACTGCATATGCAGAGATGGAGAACATCACATTACATACGCACACACACACACACGCACACACACAGAGTTCATTTCTGCAACTACGAGTTCGTTGGCCTACTTCCTCCCAGAGCAGCTTCCTGTGCAACACCGCACACACAGATACACACCGCCATCAGCATGTTTACAATTTATATAACATTCAAAAGCAATGCATATGCATTTAAATGATCAAACAGCTTTTGTTTCAAGTGTATAATCAATTTTAGCATGTGCATTATCTTTATTTCTTTAAACAAACACGCTGTGAGCTACAAACACACTGACTACACCGCCTACAATCAGAAATCAAACCACTTTAGCATTCATTTTGAGACTGAATACATAAAAATAACCCCAATGCTGTGAATGCTACATTTACAAATAACTCTAATTAAAGTTAGTCTAATCAGTTTTACAATTTCAAGCTCATACTGCTCTTTCTGCACACTTTGCATACAAGCAGGACTATTAGCTTCTGCTGATTAAAAGAGGGAATTCGGAATTTGCATGAAATGTTTTTTCCCAAAGGTTGTTATTTAGTCACAGCTGAAAAACTGGGATTTCTCACATGCATTTAAGGATCAACTTTATCTCAGATGTTTCCCTTATTCCTAAAATAACACAAATAGTGATACTATTTTTTTAATTACTTTTAATTTTTTTATTTTCTGTCTTTATTTTTATTTTATTAAACGTTTATATGGTTTTTAATAATAATCGTCAACTAAAATAACTAAAGTAACAGAAATGTTTATTATGGTTTTAGTTTACTTTAATTTTCTTTATGGTTTATATATATTATTTCTATATGGCTTACTAATTAAAAATTAAAAAAAGTTTTAGTTATTTTAGTAGTAAACTTAAACTAAAAGAAAACGATAAGTGTTACTATTCTATGTATATTTATTTTGTATATATAAAGACACACACATACAGTATATATTTTAAAAATATGTAGATGAATTTATATTCATATAATTTATATTATATATAAATATATTTAATATATAAACATAATTTTTTTCTTAAATATATACATGCATGTGTGTGTAACTATATATACATACACAGCACACACAAATATATTATGTACACAAAAACTTTTAATTTGGATGCGATTAATCACGATTAATCGTTGACCAGGACTACAAATAAGCTTAAGACTTTAATACTTTATTTCATTTAATGTTTCTTTTATATTGTAAATATATATTTTAAGTTATTTAAACTATAATAACTGACATAAATGAGTCATAGTTGTCCTACAGTAAGAGTACAGGGCAATAAAATGAATATGAATAGCAGCTCAGATCATTGATAAGAAATAATTGAGGTTATATTGAAATCTCTGACTTTTTCTCACAGAGTTTTTATTCTGAGCAAATACGAGCTCATTTTGAGACATTATTTAGTCTCTAGAGGAGATTCCTCATCTCTTTTTACAGGAGAAACATCTGAGTTCTCACTGCTGTCTAGAAGAAACAAAGAAGATAATAAAAAGATCTGTATTTCACACAGGTCTCCTCTAAAATTCAGTGCTGCTCTTGTGTTATTACATGCTGACAAAGCTTAACGCATATGCATTCAGCAAACAGGCTAAAGAAATGAAACATGCTGTAAAAAGTGAAAATGTGCAGAAGTTCCCTTATGGAGTTACTTCAGGCTGATTCAGTTGCATTAAACGATATTTTCAGGTTTAATAAACTGATGTTAATTAAAAGAAACGCATTTTCAGTGCATTTCAATCTCTAAGGAAATAGCTGTCATAGTGTTTAGGTCACAGTTCAGGTCAGTACTGCATTAACTGCACCATCATAGTGACATAAAACTAAAATCTGCAGATTTTCAAAGCAAAACAAGTGCAAAATGATAAAACACCGCAATCTGTTTAGTCCAGTGACTGTTGGGCCGCTTGACTGATCTGACTCTGCTCACATCCTGAGATATAGGAACTGAATCAAGCAACTGCATACGCCCGCTGCGATGGCCGCCAGAAACATAAACACGCAAACACACAGACAACTTCACACAAAACATTCAAAATGCACGGGTGGATTACATGCAGACACAAAAAAAAATGGCAAAACTCACCAACTCCATATCTTTCAGAGTTAGTTTTGGTCCAAGGAGCCATTGGTTGGAGTCTAAAACACTCTCCTACGGCTCTCTCTGTCTGTATTTTCTCTTTCGGAGTATTTCAGTTCCTTTCTTATGCCCTACACTGGCTGTTTTTTGGGGTGAGGTGTGTGAAAAATAGCTAGAGAAATGAGCGCTCCTCCTCCTGTGTGTCTGGCTGTGTGCTTCTTCCTCTTCCTCTTTTGGCCTCCACATTTAACTGGCTGAGAGGAGAACTTCAGCATGATGACTAAAGTGCGTTTCAATGGCTTTTATTGATTAACGTTTTGAGATTTTGTATGTTTTGGGACTCAAACTCGGCTTTGATCTATTAGGGTTTGTGATGGTGCACGTAAATCATCATTTATGAATTGGTAATGCTGGAGGAAACATGTAATTTGGGACGACACAATACAGAGATTCCCTAAAGGTGTTTGATTTATGCATCCGAGAGACTTAATATGAGTAGGTTTATATAAACACACCAACAGGTTGCTCTGTAGTCATAAACCACTAAAATAATGTCAATATTCAGGCGCAATACCTCCTGCAAACAATAGAGGGCATCGCAAACACTCACTTAGAGATGTTACACATCTTGATGTATTTGAGTATGATCACACTAATGAATTTGACTTAAAACAGGTAAAAAAAAAAAAGAAAAAAAACCCACAGGAGTTCTATTTAAAGACAAGAACATTCTAGAGAATTGAGGGAGGATCAGAAAGCAACCACCTAGCAACCATGCAGAACACCCTAGCAACTGCTTGGAGTACTGTTACGTTCAGAAATTGTGAATTTCTATATGGGCAATTGTCTACAGATAGCAACATTTATACATGCGAATGCCGCAGGTTCAATGCTAAGAACAGCTGGAGGCCGTTAAACGCGCCACTTGTGTTTTCTTACTGTGATCTGTGCAGAAAAACAGGACAGTTTCATAAATGCATAAACGCAGCCTTTTGTTGAAGCACAAAGCACCTCTTAAAACGACCCATAATGCATCATTCGTTTTGATTTAAAGAGGTCCAAACAACTCAGCTGGTTCATTCAAGAGGATAATGTGAGGGGTTTTAATTTGTATCAAAACACATAAACCCTTATTTCACCACAACAGTACTGAAAATGAAAAAAAATATAGTATACAGACAGTATGCATTATATACAGATTAAGTTTATATATTAAGTTTATATATTATTATACGTGAACATATCTATATTACTTAAAGTAAATATAAGCAATTCTGTTTTTGTTTCATATTTAATATAATGCTATTTTATATTTAATACTTATTATAATTTCATTTGATATAATAATTTTTTTCATAATATTGGACATTTCATACAGACAGTATACATATAGTTTACAGTATCTCACAAAAGTGAGTACACCCCTCACATTTCAGCAACGTTTTTAGTATATCTTCTTAAGGAACAATACTATAGAAATGAAACTTGCATGTATTTTAGAGTAGTCAATGTGCAGCTTATATAGCAGTGTATATTTACTGACCCCTGAAAATAACTCAACAGACAGCCATTATTGTCAAAACAGCTGGCAACAAAAGTGAGTACATTCTGATAACAGCACTATGTCATTTAATCATGCAAAGCCACATGTTCTATTCATTGTGTTTATGTTTTTGTGTGCTTGACAGGACCATACAAAGTTGTGTATCTTGTTTTAGAGCAGTTAAAATTTGGTGCTTTGAGTACAGTTCTCTCATACTGACCACTGGATGTTCAACAAGGCCCCTCATGGCAAAGAACTCTCTGAAGATTTGAGAATTAGAATTGTTGCTCTCCACAAAGATGGTCTAGGCTATAAGAGGTTCAGTAACAACCTGAAACTGAGTTATAGTATTGTGGCCAGGGTCATACAGAGGTTTTCCAAGACGGGTTCCATTCGAAATAGGCCTCGCAAGGGTCGATCAACGAAGTTGAGTGCTCGTTCTGTGCGTCAGGTGCAAAACCTGGCTTCAAAAAACAGATGCATGAGTGCTGCTTGTCAGTGCTCAGACCATATGATGCACACTGCAACAAGTGGGTTTGCATTGGCGTCATCCGAGAAGGGAGCCTCTTCTGAAGCTGGCTTACAAGAAAGCCCGCAAACAGTTTGCTGAAAAAAACCTGTCCAAGAGCATGAATTACTGGAACCAAGTCCTATGGTCTAATGAGACTAAGATAAACTTGTTTGGCTCAGATGGTGTCCAGCATGTGTGGTGATGCCCTGGTGAGGAGTACCAAGAAATCTGTGTCTCTCCTACAGTCAAGCATGGTGGTGGTAGCATCATGGTCTGGGGCTGCATGAGTGCTGCTGGTACTGGGGATCTGCGGTTCATTGAGGGAAACATGGATTCCATTATGTACTGTACATTTCTGAAGCAGAACATGATGCCTTCCCTTCAGAAACTGGGCCGAACGGCAGTTTTCCAACATGATAATGACCCCAAACACGCCACCAAGATGACAATTGCCTTGCTGAAGAAGGTGCAGGTAAGGGTGATCTGACCTGAACCCTAATGAGCACCTATGAGGCATCCTCAAGTGGACGATGGAGAAGCACCATGTGTCTAACATCCAGCAGCTCATGATGTCATTATGGAGGATTTGAAGAGGATCCCAGCAACAACCTGTGCCGCTCTGGTGAATTCCGTGCACAGAATGATTAAGGCAGTGCTAGATAACAATGGTGCTAACACAAAATATTGACACTTTGGACACAGTTTTGACAAGTTCACTTAAGGTGTACACATACTTTCTGTATGTAGAATTATTTTTAGGGAACAGTATATATATATATATATATATATATATATATATATATATATATATATATGATTTAAATAAAGTAAATTTAGGTAGTTGTTTAATTTCTGTTTTTGTTTCATATTTAATATAATTCCATTTTATAATTAATATTTATTATAATTTATGTGTGTGTGTATATGATTTAAATAAAGTTAATGTAACTGCAAAGTTTCAGTTTTTGCTTTACATTTAATATAATTAGTTTTATATTTAATACTTATAATAATTTATTTATAACAATTTCTTTCACATTTTTGTATATATATATATATATATATATATATATATATGTGTGTGTGTGTGTGTGTGTGTGTGTGTGTGTGTGTGTGTGTATATAATATAATATATATATATATAGAATTTAAATAAATGTAAATAATTGTATTTTTTAATATAATTACATTTCATATTTAATATAATTTTATTTAATGTAATATAATTTGTTTTATATTTTGCAAAGACATTACAAAGAGATACATATATATACTGAATATTACATGTATTAAGTTTCACATCATTTAAATAATGTAAATAAGTAAATAATTGTATAATTTGTGTTTTGTTCTAAATTTAAAATAATTGCATTTTATATTAATATAATTAAATATAATATAATTTTTCTTGTTTTATTACAAAGATATAGAACATTTTATGTCTGTTTTTGCATTAAAATAAATCACATTAAAATGATTTTAAATAAATACTTGTGCTTGTTGAAAATAATTTTATTAAATGTAAATACTAAAAATATTAAAAATATAAATATATTTATAAAATGTATTTTAAATATATTTTTAACATCTAATGAATTAATATTGAAAATATAATAGCATGCACAGTAAAAAAAAAAATATTTATATATAAAATTTAAATCAAATATATTAAATATTAAATAGAGAGTGCAAGCTACACAGACAGATAGACAGACTGACAGATAGATAGATAGATACATACATACATACATGCATACATACATAGATACATACATAGATAGATATTTCATTCTGAGAGTTATTTTTGTTATTTAATACTGACCAACATGTCAAGTGCTGCCGAGAGTGTGATGGTTAAAGCCCTGGGCTGCTTACAGGAACACTACAGGTCCAATCCATCATTTCATCACTGAAAAAGATATTAAAAAACAGCATTAGACACAGTCATGGCAACTATGCTGTAAATTGTGTGGGTAACAATCAATAGTTAATTATACGGTGCCAAATAAACATTTCAAAGTCTATTTTACAGTCTGTCTGTTGTAATAATATTGATGTGAGTATAAGATGTGCAGCTGACTTTAGTAGAATTGTACAATGAGTAACAATTAACGATCATATATGAATTGGCAATGTATGTGTGTGTGAACATACAGTATGAGGAGTATCGCACAATATCATGTGTTAACATAGTCACTAGAGACTAGAGAGTTCAGTCGTCTGAATATCATTCAGCAGACTCTGACCTTCAGAAAATATCAAGCAGCTTATTAAAGACCTTTCAGAGGGTATTTTTACAATAGAGTGCAATTTATTTGAATATCTGCATCGCCACGTTTGCTTTTGACTATGAATCAGGTCTTGTCTGATGGCATTTTTAGATCCATTTTAATAAATTTGAGAAGTTAATCAACAATATGTAAAACAAAATCACCTTGACTGTATGAAATATCAGCTGTCTTAGGAGTCATTCAGCAATTGTTCAGAAGAGCAGTTATTAAGATGTGTTTTAATAATGTTCTGCATTTGACAGACATTGACTTACAGCATAGGGAGAGCAGGGATGGATTTAACTCACTTGTAAAGCCGTTATTTTAACAAAGTGACAGAAGATTTTATAAGAGAAATGATTAAAAAACAGGGGAAAAAACTATTTACAGGATGAAAAAAATAAAGAAAAAGTAACGTTTTATATCTGGGTTACAATATGATTTGCAACAGTGTTATTTTAGTATTATTTACTGCAATTTGGGTAACTATTTTTCATTACATTTTATTTTTATCTTTTCTGTTTTCATTTTAATTTTAGTTCATTTTTTTTAAAAGAGGTGCAAATAAACTGGTTCCTTCAGTGTGGATAATGTGAGGGATTTTAATTTGAATCAGACCAAATAAAAACTTTATTTCTTTATTTTTTCATTATTCATTATTTATTTATTTTAAAAAATGTAAATATTTGTACATTTTTTTGTTTTATGAAACTGTAATATAATTACATTTTATGTTTAAAATTTAATATAATATAATTTATTTCAGATTTTATTAAAATATTACAAAGAGATATAAATGAAAAAAATAATATTGTAATATATTGAATATTAATATACATATATACAGATAAAGTATATATTTTATATTTACATGCATACAATATTTTATACATATATGTGTGAGTGTGTGTGTAAATAATATAAATCTATGCAAATAATATAATGCAAAATAATTTTTGTGTATTTATTTTATATTTTATATATATATATATTAGTTAATCTGAATACATACATGCATATATATATATATATATATATATATATATATATATTAAACATTAAAGAATGGGAAAAAACTAATTACAGGATGATAAACAGAAATAAAAATCAACATTTCATATCTGGGTTATAATTTGATTTGTAACTGTGGTATTTTAGTATGACTTATTGTCATTTTGATAAACATTTTTAAATAGATTTTAATTTTATCTTCTGTTTTCACTTTAATTTTAGTTCGTTTCAAATTTTAGTACTGTAACTGTTTTTGTCATATTTATTTGTGTTGGCTTTTTTCTTTAGATTTTATTAATATTTTAATTTTAGTTTATTTAGCTTTATTTATTTTAGTACAAGTTAAACTACATGAAACTAAAAAAAAAAAAAAACTAGTTTAAGTTTTTAGTAACTGCTAGTTTTATTTTATATTTTTTATTTGTTTTATAAGTTAACTATAAGAACCCTGAATTGCAATCAGGTTAATGAATATTATATATATATATATATATATATATATATATATATATATATATACACTACCGTTCAAAAGTTTGTTTTTTGTTTTTTTTAAAGAAATTAATACTTTTATTCACCAAGGATGTATTAAAGTTAATAATTGAAAGTTTATTAAAAGTTAATAATAAATAATTTGCATTGCTATAAAATATGTATATTTTGAATAAACACAGTACTTTTTAAACTTGTTATTCATGAAAGAATCCTGAAAAAAAAAAAAAAATTACAGGTTCCAAAAAATATTTGGCAGCACAACTGTTGATATTATCCAACATTGATCATTCTAATAATAAATCCGCATATTAGAATGATTTCTGAAGGATCATGTGACACTTAAGACTGGAGTAACAGCTGATAAAAATTCAGCTTTTCATCACAAGAATAAATTCTATTTTAAAGTATGTTAAAATAAAAAACATTATTTTATATTGTAAAAACATTTTGCAATATTACTGTTTTTTTTTTTTTTTTTTTTTTCTATATTTTTAATCAAATAAATGCAGCCTTGATGAGCATAAGAGACTTCTTTAAAGACTATTACAAGTCTTACTGACCCCAAACTTTTGAACGGTAGTGTATATATATACACATATATATAAATATATATATATATATATATATATATATATACATATATATATCACATTTTTGTTTGTATATTGTATATATATATATATATATATATATAAATGATGTTCTTAATGTTCTTAATTCTGAAAATCCACCAAGAATTAATGATAAATAAAATCATAGCTTGTGAAAATTCATCAGTGCACACACAGAGTCAAGGTTCATCCTTCTTACGTTCAACCTGCTATACATTACAAAAGCAGGCGAAAGAGAGAGAGAGCAAGAGAGAGGGAAGCATTTGACAATCTGATTGGCTGACTGAAAAAGTGTGTTGAGTCGTGTGTGTGAGTGTGTGTAGAGAGAGAGAAGGGCAAGAGTAACAGAAGAATGAAGGTCGACCAAGGTAAGTTACACTGCTGCTGTACCGCTGCATTTCACATGTATCTCATTAAACATATCTCATTAAAACTAAAAACTACATGCTCAACATTGTTTATATGTGACAATGCAAACTAGAATAAGATGTTAAAATGCTGCTGTTGAACAGCTGAATCCTGACAGCTGTTTACAGTGCATGAAAATGACTCATAAATCCATTTCTATAGGAAGTCAAGAGAAAGATATATGTAAATGCATTAAGATGTTGTGGGAATTTTGTGAAACTTTGCTGTTGAAGGAATCAGTAGACGTCCTGCATGCGCTTGCTGAAATTGATTAGACTCGTTAGAAGTTTGTGGCTGTTGATCTGTCGAGACAGACCTGATCTCCTTTTGAGCCTGAGCTTTTTGCATTTCGTCTGCGTTTACAGCTGCGTTCGTGCTCGTGAGAGCCGGATTTCTCCGGAAGATGATCAATGCAGACTATTTATTTATGTGTGTCAAAGGAATCCTAAGATGAAACACGTGCCCTCTTCACGTCTTACCTCTTTAGTTACTTCAGAAATAACAAACAAATAATCTCAACATTTAAAAGGACGTGGTCTCCTAGCAACTCAACACCCATGACGACCATGCTTGTCAGAAGCAATCAAAAGACGGCCGGCTGTATTCCTCACAGACGTCCTGACAGCCTGAGGAACGAGGAACGAACGCTGACAAATGTGTTTACAAGCCAATCAATGAACGGAGCAGAGCGGCCACTTAGGCGCACAGCAATATGAAACCATCAAAATAACAGCTAAAACACCACCTGTCGTCTTTCACAAGCAAGATAATTAAAAAAAAAAAAAGCCCATTTTCCACAAGTTGATATGATTCTTTAGGGTATTAATGAAAAGTCTATAATATACTTTGGTTCAAAATTCTCAATGGTTGTGTAAAACAACACCCTTCTTACCTTGTCAAAATCAACTCTGCAAAAATCATCCCATTCTGAGGGATTGTTCCTTTAAATGCAGATGAGCTCTGCTCGTCCCGCCCCTCTCTTCTCTCTGTGGAGTGATGAGCTGCTCTGAGAGATTGTTTACTTTAGCCGCATTTAGCGCGTTTAGCCACGAAATCTGCTAACTAGCACATTATTAGAAAAGGTGATTGCAAAGACTCATAAAAAAAAACCTTATACTCCTGCTGTAAGTGAAGCTGGATCAAGAATGATTTGCGCGAACATTTATGTAGATCGGGAGGCGCATTCCCTTCACAAACAAACGTAATCCACTGCATCTTCAGTGGCTCAGATGTCGGGAGTAAATGACGACCACTATGTTCATTATTACATCCAGCAACACAACACCTCAATCACTTAATCGGAGATATTCTTGTCTAACTTACATCCCTGCTCCGGCCTCAAAACAGTAGAGGTCGGACTGTTACAGCTGATCTGAGGTAAGACGCTCATGTCAATCAACTATCGTGAGAGCGGCCTCTGTCAACGTATCATTATAGGGTAGATTTGTACATACACTGCCAACACACATTAATGTTCAAACAACATGTAAAAGTGAAGTTTGCATCCGATGACCCCTTTAAAACAGCTATTCGAAGTGACAGCTTGCACTGCATAAAATTAATTAGTGGGTGCTATTATGCTTTTTTGTTTTTTAAATGTTAGTCAGTGTGTGGTGTGTATGTTTGGGCATAAAAAAGATGTGCAAAGTTACTAGGGGTGTATGAAAATATCGATACACGTGTGTATCGCTATATTTTGTTTGGCGATATTGTATCGATTCTCAAAAACGGAATATCGATATTTAAAGAAAAATAATCATACAAGATTCATGACAGTTGCTTTGTTTTGAGCGTATACCCTGACCGCTAGATTGCAGTCTTCTTATCTCTGAACTTAAACAGTGACAGGAAATAATACTAGCATAGGGGCACGCCGCTAATGTTAGCGTTAATGGAGGATGAAAGAATAGTTCCTGCTCCCGCCTCTGTGTAAAGTTTGGAGTCATTTCAGCTTTTGAGGTATAGTTCGCTCCAGGTATAGTTCGCTCCACAGCAAGCGGCTGTGCAGCAGAAGCGCCCCATACAGCCGAGGCGGCGCCCGTGCCGTGGTTTCACTGCTTGCAGCGTCCCGTGAAGGGTCTTTCACACCGGGCACGGCTGCCTGCCGCTTTCTCTTGTGGTGGGGCTGTTTTGTGCAGTTGAGGCGGTGCTCACGTGGCGGTCTCAGCGATTCCACGTGGAGCATAATTACAAACTGAAAAACTTGCAAAATCCAAAACTTGTGAAATTCTCAGAACAAAAATCTGACATGGTTACAATTGTAAACTTAAATTGTAAAGCAGGGTCTTCAAATATATATGGTCTGTTTATAAAAGCTTACATTTTATACATTTATTAACTAAAGAATCCTGCAAGCACTTTATTTTCCCTTTACTCGTACTGCACAAAACGTGATTCAATAACACTGAATGGTTTGCATATGGTGGTGTGTTCTTAATTACAGCTTTCCTAAAATTATGTCCTATTCATAAAATAAGAAATATCCCAATATATCTCCTTGTTTACAATATCGCAATGTATCGCAACATATCGAATCACAACCCCTGTATCGTGATACATATCGTATCGCCAGATTCTTGGCAATACACAGCCCTAAAAGTTACAAATCTCAGAGTCCACTCTAAAGGGAGATATTTAGTTTTTTTAAAAAATCCCTTTTCAAGAACTACAAGGAACGGCTCCTTTAGGACTACAGCGTTGTTTTCCTGGTGTTGTGATGTCACAACACGGCCCATTAAAATATCATTAAAATAAATCCCGCTTGAGGAAATTTGAAAGGTTGTGGGATGGGTAGAGACAAGGTGGGGGATTGGGACTCTTAACAATGCAGATCAGCTTTGGTGGCCAGCAGAGCGTTCCTGGGACTCTGCCGAGGCACAGCTGGTGTAAACACAAGCATTGACTAGAGTGGCCACGATCAGCTTTGGTGGCCACGTCAGAGCTGTAAGGTGTAAGGGGGTCGAAACACATGCCGAGGCACAGCTGGTGTAAACACAAGCATTGACTAGAGTTGCCACGATCAGATCCAGTGGCCACCTCAGAGCTGTGAGGTGTAAGGGGGTCGAAACACATGCCGAGGCACAGCTGGTGTAAACACAAGCATTGACTAGAGTGGCCATGATCAGATCCAGTGGCATGTCGGAGTGTAACACACCACAGATGTGTGCAGTAAGAGATTTATGCATCATACAGTGTAGATAGCTTAACTTATAATGTGAGTGTTTTTTAAAATGCAAAAACTTGCACTAGACTAAGCTAGGCTAATCAGTGATGACGTTCTTTGCTCGTTTTCTGTAGCTGCTTTTTGAATAACTAAGGAAATGTAAGCATTATAATTAGTAACTGACAATGTTTTTATTCAATTTTTGTCATGTTAAATACAAATTAAGTCATATTGAAAACATTAGGCTGCTTTTAGCTTTCGGGCAATGAAACTAAGTATGTAAATAATTAACTAAATTAGCACGATAATATCATGTATCGCAATCTCGCAGGCTGATGATAGGACCCAACACTACTGTAGCATCAACTATACCTTAATCCATACCTTAATAGAAGTCCACTTCCTGAGCAAAAATTTGCAGATAATGTACTCACCCCCTTGTCATCCAAAATGTTCATGTCTTTCTTTCTTCAGTCGTAAAGAAATTATGTTTTTTAAGGAAAACATTTCAGCATTTTTCTTCATATAGGGCCGTGGCAGTACTGAAACACCAACTACACTGTTCGCCAATCGCAACACAGTGGAAGAGCTAACCAATCACAACACGTTTCGTTTTTCGGAAGGTGGGCCTTCATCAAACCCAGAACTAATAAAGTCATTTGTGCCAGGCTAGGGAGAAAGGTATTGTAATAATGTAAATTATGTGAAAAAATAATGTTTTTCGGAACCACCAAGCATGTTCTAGTACACCCCCAAAACAAAATCAAGACTTTGTAAAAGAGCATAATAGGACCCCTTTAAACAAATCAGAAAAGAAAGCACCCTGCAACCACCTAAGATACCCTAGCAATTTGCTAAAATTTGTGTCTTTTAACTATATCACTGATTGTTTTAAATTAAAAAAAAAAAAAAAAAAAGGAATAGATTAACGTAAGAACTAGGTGGGGCTGAAGCCCCAGGGCCCCAAGATGGAGGGCACCAGTGATTGGCTGTAGAGGAAAGGAAGAATAGGCCTAGATTAGTAGACCTAGACCCTAATTGGCCATCGGCACCAGGCAAACTTTTCACGGTGGGACGATCGGCGAAACCCCACCATGAACCCACAAACACAATTATTAAAGCTTGAAGCTGTGCAGGATGGGTTTTTCAGTCCCTATGTTATCTTGTCCCACTCCTGACCACAAAAGCCAGCATAAAGTAGCCTATACAGATTTTTTTCAGTACATCTATGAAATTTACATGAGTCCTGTAACACCCCATAAGTTCCACAACATCCTAGCATAAATGCTCCCGATAAAATATTTTTTATTTGAGCATCAACATTCACAAACAACTTATTTTTTAACAGAAAAGCAAGCATGGGCTGCTGCGTGCATGGTTTGGCATAGCAGAATGCGAGCAAAGGGCACTGCCTTCACAGTAGGGTGACCACCTGGCAATAGATCTGTTGCAGGAGAGTAGATACATGTGAGACAAACACATTTATTACCGTAATGCTATGTAAGTACTGATTTACTTTCATTGTCATATACGCTTATTTATGTTTCTGAGTGCGTGCATGTAAGCAAGACAAAGCGCATCTGTTTTGTGTGAGAGTGAAGAGAATCCACCTGTGAGAGAAGAGATTTGTGCTCACGCATTCAGATGCACATTTACAATAATTTGCTCTGGACATTGTCATTAAAATAATGCCATAGAAACCGCCTCAAACAAACTATTAAAATAAGAAGAAAGTCATGTCTGAAAGCTGCACTGACTTTTTTTAACAGGTTAAAATTAATTGAAAATATGTTTTTTCATGTGCACTCGACCATTTCCATCAGTGGTGCAAGATCACCTGATGAAACTATGCCTCAGAAAGAATAAATAAAATGCTTTCTTAAAAAGGCAAAAGAACTTATGTACGTTTTCTTAATATGACAACTAAAAACCAACAGACTGATGAAAATGCGGGACATTTTCTCAATATGTGACGTGCGGGACAAGGGATGAAAATGTTGTGCGGTACAACGCAAACCGGGACGGGTGGTCACCCTACTTTATAGTCACTTAAAAGCTGACATCTCAGTTAGGGCTGAAATGATTAGTCAACATTATCAATAAAAAATGGGTGACAAATATTTTTCTTGTCGAGTAGTCATTTGATCTCACATGACCTAATGTAAGAGCCTACAATAATCCAATTTGAACAGCGTTGCGCTGTAGCACAATACTGTAATTCAGGCGTCCTGGATGCAATTCAAAAGAGGCCACAAACAACTCCTCAGAGCAAATGCAGCCGAACCTGAACCTGCTGAGCGGCGTTTGGATGAATATGTTAATATATGCTGCGAGCTTTTCTCTCAATAACAAAATAAACACAACAAAAACTGACAGCGGTGTGAAAGCAGCAGTTGAAAACGCATCTGATTACAGCGATGCAGATGTTTGTAGGAGCTCTGCTGTTTCGGTACTGCAGTAACATCCAGTCACTTCACGTTTATTTATATAGTACTGTAAAGCAGCTTTAGTGGGGGAAAAACAATATTTATTTATTTATTTATTTGATATTTTGGTTTGCAGAGATCGAAGCCTAATCTAGCTCAGGACTGTTTTAATTATCATAACCCTATAAGGTATTTTAAGAGAGATTATGTTGTGAATAAAATAGTTCATCCAAAAATAAAGTGTCTTATGACTTACCTTTATTTTGTTTCTCATCCATATGACTTACAAAAGGAGATGTTAGGCAGAATGATGTCATTTAGTTTTCATATAGCTAATTAAATAGCAAATAAAAATCTGTTTTTCTGTCAGTCATCTAATTTTGCGTACCATATATATTTATTTATATAAATTAATTGTTAAATAAATGTAATTCCATAATATGATTTTCAAAAGCTGAAAAGATCACCTTTATTTATTTGTTAGAATATATACAGTCATGGCTAAAAATATCAGCACCCTTGCAATTCTGTTAGAAAATGCAACCCTTCTCTCAGAAAATTATTGCAGTTGCAAATGTTTTGGTACTCACGTTTATTTTATTTATTTTTTTATTTTTTTATTTTTTTGCATCGGGAACAACACAAAAAAACTAAGAAAAGTCAAGTCTGATACAATTCCACACAGAACCCAAAAAATACACTGGACAAAATTATTGGCACCCTTAACTTAATATTTGGTAGCACCCCCTTTGGAAAAAACAGCTGAAATCAGTCGCTTCCTGTAACCACAAATGAGTTTCTTTCACCTCTCTACTGGAATTTTGGACCACTCTTCTTTTGCAATCTGCCCCAGGTCATTCAGATTTGAAGATGCCTTCTCCCAACTGCTGTTTTGAGATCTCTCCACAGGTGTTCTATGGGATTCAGATCTGATCTCATTGCTGGCCATTTCAGAACTCTCCAGCGCTTTGTTTGTAACCATTTCTGGGTGCTTTTTGAAGTGTGTTTCGGGTCATTGACCCATGATCTCTGGTGGAGATGCAGCTTTCTGAGACTGGCCACTACGTTGCGCCCCAAAATTCTTTGGTAATCATCAAATTTCATGATAACATTCACACAGTCAAGGCATCCAGTGCCAGAAGCAGCAAAGCAACCCCAAAACATCTTTGATCCTCCACCATGTTTGACTGTAGGGACTGTGTTCTTTTCTTTGAAGGCCTCATTTTTTTTTTTTTTTATGTAAACAGTGCCATTATGTCCTTTACTATGATGTCTCATCTGTCCACAGTCGGTTCTCCCAAAAGGATTGTGGTTTTGTCACATAAGTTTTGGCAAACTCCAGTCTTGGTTTTTTATGCCTTTGTGTCCTCCTGGGTCTCCTACCATAGCGTCCCTTTTCATTCAAATGGCGACGGATAGTGCAAGCTGACACTGTTGTATTCTGTGTCTGCAGATCAGCTTGAATTTGTTTGGAAGTTAATCAGGGTTCTTTATCCACCATTTGAACAATCCTTCGTTGTAATTTTTCCTTAATTTTGCTCTTCCATCCACGTCCAGAGAGGTTAGCAACAGTGCCATGGGCTATAAACCTCTTGATGATATTGTGCACAGTGGACACAAAAACATTAAGATCTCTGGAGATGGACTTGTAGCCTTGAGATTGTTCAGGTTTTTCCACATTTTTTTCTCTCAAATCCACAGACAACTCTTTACACCTCTTTCTTTTCTCCATGCTCAGTGTGACACACAAAACAAAGGTTGAGTCAACTTTTCTCCATTTTAACTGGCTGCAAGTGTGATTACTATATTGCCCACACCTGTTACTTGCCACAGGTGTGTCTAAATACAAATTACAGGAGCATCACATGCTTGAAAAGCAATTATTTCTTACAATTTTGACAAGGTGCCAATAATCCTGTCCAGTCCATTTTTGAGTTCTGTTTGAAATTTGACCAATTTGACTTTTCTTCTCTGTTTTGTTGTGTGGTTGTAGTGCAAACAAAAACAATAAGCACGTGAACACCAAAAAAATTGCAATTGGAACAATTTTTTGGAGAGAATTGCAAGGGTGCCAATATTTTTGGCTGTATATTTAACTCAATATTTTAACTAGAATTGCAAAAGTTGAATAAACAAAGTCTACTGATTAATCAGTGAAATAATCGATTATCAGTCAATTAATCATTTGATTAATCAATTATCAAAATAATTGTTTGTTGCTGACCTAATCTCGTTTCAGGATAGCTGAGAACGCAAATTTCAGCACTGCATAAGAACTCCGTTTTGAGCGGTGAGTGGATTCTAACTTAAACACCTCTGACTGGCCATTGCGTTCCAGAAATCAACAAATATGTCTGTGTTTGGTTACATTGCTCAACACTGAAAATCTGACTATGCTTGCGCCTATCATTTTTGTTTTATATTAGTTATTCTTGTTGCTTTTGTGGAATAGATGAATAAAAATTTGTTTGTTTTTAGATATTTTATGTTTAGATATTTCTATTTTGCAAGAGTCCTGCAAATCATTTTATTCTCCCGCAATACGCCAGAAACGCAGAGACTGGTAGATTACTGATTCCAAATTGCATAACAAAAACTGTAGTTAGTAATGTAATTCATTACATTACACATTTTAGGTAATATAATCAGACTACTTTTAGATTACTTTCGACATATTTCATTTTTCACATTAATTAAATTATAGGATAATCTTGTACCATATTGATATAAAAATACAAAGGGTAAGAAAATATATTCCATGAGTTTTTTATTAACGACATAAAGCGCATATTACATCATGGTTTTCCAAACTTGGTTTGCGAAGAATTTGCAGTGGGTTTATAAATTTAATAAAAGAGTTAATAATTAATTAAATCATAAAATTGTTAAATTAAAACAAAAAACCATTACCAACATCAGAGAACCATGAACATGCAAATGTGATACTTCATTATTAAAGTATTCTTTTTTAAAAATCTCAGGGGTACTTCAAATAAAAACATCAGTGAAACAGGATCAGATGACAAAAAAGTTGGTGAATTTGTGCATTTTAATGTGTTTGAAAGACAAACCCCTTCCAAAGTCATACATGGTAAAATAACTGACTGAGTGACAATTCAAATAATGTTTTGAATGTTGAAATACTTCTTAAACCTGAAGTAATTTTTGTAAATCCAGTGGTTAAATGCTGTGTAGCCAAAGACTTCAAGACTTTCTTAAATTATATAAGCAGTAGCTGTTTTAGAAAGAATTGTGCTATTGTGTAAATAATATGTAATCATGTAATCCATTAAAAAGTAACTGTAGTCTGATTATGAGTATTCTGAAACGTAAGTACTTAATTAAGTACTTAATTTTTGAATCTGATTACATAATCCAGATTACATGTAATCAGTTACTACCCAGCTCTGCGGACACAAGTGTCTACTCGCCCGCGCCCACACTCGCCTATCAAGTTCTGTGCCGCACTCTCTTGCGTCGGTTCCCGTGGGAGTACAGGTCTCTAGCTTAAAGTGCACACCTTATGGATGGCTGTGTGCTGGTTTCTCTGGCGCATATGGTCTATTAAAAGCATCCACCTTTTTCTTACACCCCATGAAGCTTCTTTAAAATTATGGGAGTGATACCATGAACAACCCCAAAAGCTTGATTATTTCTGCAATACGAACTGCAACAATATCAAACTCCTCCAAAATCATATGTCTATGTAACATAAAAATGTTCATTAATATTAACAATGACTGATAATATTTCAATGTGATTGGCATCATTTTAACACATAGGCTAACAAAAGTATTTACCCGCTTTAGAAACGTTCTGAGAGGGATTATAAGTGGAAAGGGGAGACAATTGCATTTTAAAGCATTCGTGTGGGAAAAAAAACCTTGAAAAGAGACTTGAGGATTTGGAGACAAAAGCAAGAGGTTTTTCATGCATTTCCAGTGCATTATTCATGGGATATATTGTAAATTATATCGGGAGAGCAGCAGAGAGCACTATGCTATATATATAGTCTTTTAGTTACAGCAGAATACAAAGAGAAAAATGCAAAATAATGAGAAAAATAATGAGAAGGAAAAGAATGCAGCAGAGTGAAAAAAGCTCTTGTCATAGATATTTGTTATGCCGTGTCACATTAAAAAAACCAAGCGTTATGTTACTCTTCTGATCTCTGAAAATAGAACATGAAGGGAAATGTACAGCTCATTCAGTCAAACTGACGGATAAGGATCATTTGTAGTTCAACCTTATGATATAAAATGATTTGTTTCAGCTGTTAAATTCATTAGCGAGTTCATTAGCCACTACAGGGAAATAATGAGAAGAATAACAACTTGCAGTAAACGGTAAAACAATAACATTAAGATAATATTAATAATATTAAGATGTCACATAATAATATTTAGATTTTTTTTGCAATCTCAGATTCCAGATTTTCAAATAGTTGTATCGGCCAAATACATCAATGGAAAGCTTATTTCTTAAGCTTTCAGATGATATATGAATGTCAACTTAAAAAATTGACCCTTATGACAGGTTTTATGGTCTAGGGCAGTGGTGGCGAACTCCGGTCCTGGAGAGCCGCAGCCCTGCAGAGTTCAGCTCCAACCCTAATTAAAACTCACCTGCCTGTTGCTCTCTAGTAACCCTTCAGACCTTGATTAGCTTGTTCAGGTGTGTTTGATCAGGGTTGAAGCAAAAGTATGCAGGGGTCCGGTTCTCCAGGGCTGATGTTCGCCACCCCTGGTCTAGGGTATATATATATATATATATATATATATAAAAGAAAGAAGGGGGCAAAAGAAAAAAACTTTTTCGGATAAGCATCAAAATCTTTTTTGGATAAGCATCAAAAAATTTGGCTACTGGCTGATATGTCCCGGTAGAGCCCTGCATTTCACTTTTTTATCACCCTAGGGTCAGGCTTCGGGCAATTTTCACATCATAGTTCAGACACGGGCATGGCTTCAGGCCTGTTTTAGGCTTCTACTTAGTTTTTTATTGTAGACATCTACCAATTATGGTGATGAAAAAAATCTGCATTGGTGGAAACAACACAAGACTTTACTTTCGCTTTCACTTTCAAGACCGGGTCTGAAGGCGTTTAGTGTCTCCGTCAGGAGCAGCAGTGAGGGAGCAGGAACAGTTCCACATTCAAGCGCATGCAATATGCTAAAGCTTGCCCCAAAGTGCCGGCAAAAGTTATTACCATGAATGTGTCGGGGGGAAACAGTAAGGGCATTTTTGAATTATTAATTAACAAACTAGTGTTTTCTGAGTCAGTGTCGCAAGGATGAAGTTGCCGATCCTGACTCACCATCTCCTCTTTGGATGCGAGAGAAATGCATTTTTACAGATTACATAATGAAAAAGTTTTTGTTTTCGATTTGCTTTATTTCATTAAGTTATAATTTCAAGCTATATGTATCATGTCTGTGAGGTATGTATTCGCTGAGTTTCGGTTCATGTTTGTGAAGCGCTCCTGTTGAGATGACCGAAAGCGTGTCATGTTTGTTTTCTTTCTTTTATAGAAGCACCATTTGCAACGTTTTGTTGATATTATGAGTGCACACAAATTAAAAAAGTAGACTCTTTACAGTTCAGAATGATGTATTATTCTTACTTATATCAGCAAAAATAACGGAACATTTTAAATCGTTTCCACTGAAAAAATTGCAAGTGATCACGCTGGCACCTCCATGTCCTGCAAAGCGGCTTTAGCTTCCACTCTCCACACAAATTATTGGATATGCGCCTAATAGTACCTGGGTTCACTGTTTAAACTAACATTGTTTTATACTCGAACTGTTTTATATCTATAGATCTTATTTTAGGCAATGCTTTAAAATGTTTTTTCTAACTTAACAAAAATTTAAATATAATCACTTTGCCATTGCAAACGAAACTGGACTATTTTAATAGCTGAAACAGTAGTATAAGCTGTTTTGGGAGAAGGGGGAAAAAAGATAAGGTCGGGGCTAGTTTGCCAGATCTTCAATTGCTTTCGCTTTCATTTGGGGGTATTTAGCGCCGGCTAGTACCTCCGTACAACTGGGCCTTGGCATGGCTAACCACTCCAATTGCAGCATGGCTGACAACGGGAATGGCTAACCATCTGGGGGGGGTTAACTGTTGCATCATTGCTTCTGTGAGAAAAAATGGGGGAAAATTTAAATTTAAAAAGAATCAGAAAAGCAAACTCCTATCAGCCAATCAGAACACCCTAGCAACCACATAGTAGCAACATTCTAAATATCATTCAAAACTATTTAACATCCTTGCAGCGAGTTTTGCAAATGGCATTTGCACTTTCTTTAGAAAATGTAAAAGTTTTAATTGCTTGTGTGGAAAAAGAAAAAAAATATTGAAAATGCTGTTTAATGAAGAGGGTTATTCAGAAGGCAGATGTGCCACGCTGACACACCAGTAATTGCCGAAGGAAACGTTCAATATTTCAGAATCTGTTTAAAGTTTAACATGCGGTTATGGAGAACTGGTTTCTAGCAACAACTGAGGAGAAATGTGCATCTCAATGAGCTGCTGTCAACTCACAGAGAGACAGGTGGTCCTGAAGAGAGCAAACAAAGAGTTAAAGTTTGTCATTAAGTAAAAAAAAAATACAGTCCATATGTTTCTAAGTCATTAAGTTAAAGCTACTTTTACAAGAAAGAACGGTGTGATCCTGCTTATCTCTCTGAGAAATAATGAGAACGAGCAGGACAGAAGAACAGAGACCCACATAAAAGACAAATCACAAGCGAGACGTTGAACATCTCCGTTGTTTCTTTAAGAAAGCAATTACATTCAATGGAGATTTTCACTGAAATCTCCAGAAAAGACACACGCCGCCTCTAGAGTTTCAGAAGAATTTCAATGATGTTTCAAACTGTGCCAAGACACCAAAAACTCCAATCAAAATTCAGACAACTCAGTATGAACTCATTATTTCTGATCTGAGCCACTCTCCACAGTCATTTTATACACCTGTATTCTTACTCTTGACTCTTTGAATTTATATTTGTTTCTTCAAAGGCATTTTACGAGCAACATTTGAGACAAAGCTAATACTTAAGACAGATAATCATTAAAATACAGAGACAGATATTGCTCTATAATTGTTATACAAAAAATAAATTGTGACACTATACAATAAGTGTGTCATCTGTTAAAATTAGCAAATTGTATTAACATGAACGAACAATGAACAATACATCTATTGCAGAATTTATTTATCTTTGTTCATTTTAGTTAAGAAAAATACAGTGCACTGACTAATGTTAACAAACACAACTTTTGATTTTAATAATGCATTAGTAAAGGCTGAAATTAACATTAACTAGGATTAATAAATACTGTAGAAGTATTGTTCATCCTTAGCTTTATTATGAAGTGTAACCAAATAAATAAATAAAGATTGATGTATTTGAATTGCATGTGGAATTGCATCGATTTGCATTGATTTGTATTATACAGCTTTAACATAAACTAATAATCTCAAGGTGATGCATATTTGTTAGTCATACATAAATTCATGGCATAATGTATTATTTAATATTTGCATCGATTTGATTTGATTTGATTTAAACGATATGTTCAAAATGCATGTATTCAAACTGCTTCAGAAGCAGTATCAATCTGTTCATTGTGAAAATTAAATATATTCGTTAAAACTGATCAAAATAAGCTGTGGAACAAGCAATATTCAGTTAGTTAAAATGCATGAGATAAAACAAAAAGGATTTGTTGATGATAAATATATAAACCTAGTTTTTGTGTATATAAAATGCATTCAGTTTATTAGGTCAATTGCAGAGATCTGACTAGTTTCATATTTGAGTATAGTTGGTTTCTTAAGTTTATTACTTTGTTAAAACTGTGCAATTCAAACAGACATTTTATATGCAATTTAAATTAATTTATAAATCTTACATTTAGACCAAAATCCCTTAAAATGACCAGTTTACCCACCTCTGAAACCCTAACGATAGTGTTTTAAATATTCAGACTCCTCTCTTCCTTTTAATGAATGTAAATGGGGATGACAGTCAAAAAAAAAGAAAAATGTATAATGTATAACTGTATATGAAGAGTTTAGATGCAAAAGCCTTTAAATCCATCTGACGTATTTCTTTAAAATTAGCATTTCTTTCTGTCTACTTTGTATAGGTTTCTGTGTAAGTACTGGTACTTCTGATTGGGCTGAGGCTGGGTTTGAAGTATTGATGGACATATACTATGTATCGGAAGCATTCACTCATTATCATTATCTCATTTTTGACTGAGATGGCTTTAAGCTGATTTTGCGTCTGAACAGTTCATATATAATGTATAAATGTATAAATATTCATAAATGTATGTTAAAATTCTACGTGTTTATACTAATGTAAATTTCATCATTTACTAAACGTTTATAGAATCAAAAGTCATATCTTTGCACTGCCAAAAAAAAAGAAAAAAGAAAGAAAAAAACAGATATGTCAATTTTATAATTTCCTAATACATTTTAGAATCAAAAGTTATATCTGTTCACATTAGTTAATGCACTGCAAAAAATAATAATAATAATAATAATAAATTATGTTGTTCATCTGCATTTTTGATATTTTACAGTAAATATCTAAATATTTTAATCAAGATGAACTTTAAGCATGTGCAAAAATTACTTTAAAAAGTCTTAATTTCATTGTATTTCTTAGAAAACAAGTGAGTTTTTGCTTGAAAAAGGGCAAAATATCTGTCAGTGAAGTAAGAAAAACAAGTCTGAATTAAGTTTAACTGACACCACTGCCATATATTTGTTCTTGTTTTATGCATGAAGTAACTTCATTTTGACTTTGAATTTGACTCAAGACTTAATATCTTTTGTCAGTTTGCTTCTCAGTGTATCTTTATTAAATTAAATGACATTAGGACATTTCTACTGAAAAACATGACAAAAATACTGTCAAAGAAAATCTTGTATCTTTAAAAATGTATCTGTAACATTGCTAACATTGACAAGGGAAAATGAAAGTTGTAAAAAAATAAATAAATAAAAAATAAAAAAATTGTGTGTATATACAGTGCCCTCCACGAATATTGGCACCCTTGGTAAATATGAGCAAAGGCAGCTGTGGAAATATATCTGCATTGTCCTTTTTATCTTTCATTTAAAAAGTCACAAAATTCTAACCTTTCATTGAAGTAAAACAATAGAAAGTTTGGGGGAAATCTCATTATGAAATAAATGTTTTTCTCTAGTTCACGTTGGCCACAATTATTGGCACCCAATTATTGCAACATCCTTGTCCCAAGATAACAGCTCTGAATTTTCTCCTATAATCCCCAGTGAGTTTGGAGAACATCTGACAAGAGATCAGAGACCATTCCTTCATACAGAATCTCTCCAGATCCTTCAGATTCCCAGCTCCATGTTGGTTCTTCTCCTCTTTAGTTCACCCCACTCATTTTCATTTTCTAAAGGGTTCAGGTCAGGGAACTGGGACAGCCATGGCAGAAGCTTCATTTTATTCTCAGTGACACATTTTTGTGTTTGTTTTGGATCACTGTCCTGATGGAATATCTAAACACGGCCCAAAATAAGATTTCTAACAGTGGCAGTCAGGTTTAGATTTTTTTTTATCTCTTTGATAGAATCCATGATGCCATGTATCTAAACAAGACGTCCAGGATCTCTGGCAGAAAAATAGGCCCAGTACATTAAAGATCCAGCAGTTTATTTAAATGTGGGCATGGGCTACTTTTTATCCTTGTTTGCTCCAAAAACCTCTTTTTTTTAGTTTCATCTGACCATTGAAGTCAGTCCCGTTTGAAGATCTAGTCGTATCTGACAACTAAATATGCTGGAGTGTTTTTGGATGAGCGAGCAGGATTTCTCTTGAAACCCTCCTAAACAACATTTGGTGATGTGGGGGCTATTTTAAATTTTTTTTAGGCTTTCTGGCCCCAAGGCTCAACTAATCTCTGCAATTCTCCAGCTGTAACCCTTGGAGAGTCTTTGGCCATTCAAAGTCTCCCCCTCGCCATCCATTAAGACGATATAGACACACGTCCTCTTCTAGGCAGATCTGTAATACTTCAGAGATATTTTACTCAAAAGAGTTTTGAGGGGTGCCAATAATTGGGGGCAACGTGAACTAGAGAAAAACATTTATTTCATAATGAGATTTTCTCCTCACTTTCTATTGTTTTACTTCATGAAAGGTTAGAATTTTGTGAATTTTTTGAATGAAAGGTCAAAAGGATAAACAATGCAGAATTATTTCCACAGCTACCTTTGCTCATATTTACCAAGGGTGCCAATATTTGTGGAGGACACTGTATGTATATATATATATATATATATATGAGATACAGAATATAGAATATATATTCTGTGTTAGTTTGTTAGCTAATGCAGTAGTAAAGTGTAAAGCTTATGAAAGACAGAATGATGAAACATGAAACGGAAGGGAAAGTGACATTGAGGAAGCAGGAAAAAGACACATAATTTGAAAAATTATGATTAAACCAATTAAAATAACATTCCCAAGAACACACTGTGTTTTAAAAATTGATTAGAGAAGAAAAAATACATGTTATTTTCCTGAATAAATTGGTAGTCTTCATGTTAGACGTCAGCGCAGCAACTGAAGACATGACAGAAATGAATACCCAGTCTAATTAAAGCATTGAAATGATTTCAAATTCACTCTACACTGTCTTCATTATTACACTGTGATAAAAGAAAATGAACTAATATGATTTCCATCTGCAGAAACTGTGAATTTAATATTTTATGCATTATATGCTAAGATTTTATATGAAGTAGACATGAAAACATACTGCATAGTAGCAATGACCCAGTTGACAGAGCTCTTCAAAAGCACTGGATATTAATTTCTCTCTATCACACTCACACAGACCATGGAAAAAGCTCAAGGGAGTGGACATAAGGACATTTAGCTAGGAAAAACGTCAAGTCTGTGTGCATGTGTGTGTGTGTGTGTGTGTATGGAGATTTATTTTTCATAAGAATATCACAGTCTGCCCTAGAATGTGCCGGTAGCGAGTGCTTGTAAAATCTCATCTCACTCTAAAAGGACAAAAAAGCGAATGTCTGTTTTCTTTGAACACTGAACAAAGCTAATGTGTGCAGATATGGCATTATCTCCGCTCGAGCTTTTATCATAATGTCTCATAGGTGTTGTGCTACACTAATATGACTGATAGAGCATTGTGTTCCCTTTCAACTTACATCCTACACACATACACAAAAACAATGTGCTGTGTGGGTGACTGAGAGCGTTTCGTTATTCTACAATTGTCTTTAACATCAACTCAGCCAAACACAAACACAGTCTCCCTCATCTTACAGTTTCACTCATGCATCTTAAAAGACATGCATAGTTGTGTGTAGTAAAATACAACAGAAGAAAGTCGAAATCTGATAAAAAATAAAAAGCGTTGTGAGTCTTTTTAAAATATGTCTAATAGCTTTATTTTAATTGCATGATTGAAGGAATCAATGAATGATTCAGTCTCACTGCTAGACAGACTTTTAATGTTAAAGGAGAAGTCCATTTCCAAATCAAAGATTCACATATAATGTACTCACCCCCTTGTCATCCAAGATGTTCAAGTCTTTCTTTCCTCAGTCGTAAAGAAATTATGTTTTTTGAGGAAAACATTTCTGGATTTTTCTCCATACAGGGTTCAACGCTAAGGATTTTGGTTCAAATTTTTACTTAACCGGTCAAAATTTTCACCGGCGCTACCACAAAAAAATTAAATAGCTGCTGTTATCATTGTTTTTGACTCATGTTATCTTTTATTTTAATAAATAAGCTTATATGACACCAAAATTTTACATACCAAATAAAATCGTACGATTCTCGATTCCAATTTCGATACCACACCTAAACTTACTAGCCTAACTAAAGTCCAAACATTATTTGTTTGTTCAAAAAACAGCAGACAGAATGAAAGAGCGCAAACTCAGTCTTTGCCAGCAGGTGGCGCTTATGGAATAAAAGCAATATTACGTTTCTATGGTTACCAGTGTAAATGCCACTTCAAATACATCATACATGGGCAAATGAAAAGAAAACGCCATGTAAACAGTCAGTTCCTCTCACAGATATAAACTTTCGTGAAGACGCAGCAGTGGACCGATCGGGCCAGTTACATATTCATCAACTGTCCCGAGCGTCTTTCACGCTGGCCCTGGATCATCGGGCACTCCTTATTGTCGAGCCCTGCCATATAATGGACTGATATGGTGCCCCGATTTTGAACTTCCAAAATGCAGTTTAAACGCGCCTTCAATCGATCCAAAATGTGGTTGTAAACAATCCCAACTGAGGAAGAAGGGTCTTATCTAGCGTAACCATTAGTTATTTTAATTAAAAAATAATACAATTTATATACTTTTTAATGCCAAATGCTCGTCTTGTGTTACTCTGCCTGGGCTGTTTTTTTCCGGTTCATGACAGTTAGGCTCATGTTCTCCCTCAACTTCAAAATCGGCGTATATCACTGTTTTACCCTTTTTTGTTACGGGTGTTTGATCTTCTTTGCATGTTCACTGGGTCAGAACATCTGCAGCGATGTAGGATGATTTTGAAATGATGTTTGAAGTTGAGGGAGAAAATACAATTGTTTGAGTTTTTCAACATACCCTAACTGTCTTCAGTCAGAATGCACAGAGTTCAGGAAGAGAAAGACAAGATAAACGTTTGAGATTAAAAAGTATTTAAATTCTATTTTTTAATGAAAATAACTGATTGTTTCGCTAGATAAGACCCTTCTTCATCAGCTGGGATCGTTTACAACCACATTTGGGATCGTTTGAAGCCGCATTTAAACTGCATTTTGGAAGTTCAAAATAGGGGCACCATAGCAGTCCATTATATGGAGAAAAATGCAGAAATGTTTTCCTAAAAAAACATCATTTCTTTACGACTGAAGAAAGAAAGACATGAACATCTTGGATGACAAGGGGGTGAGTACATTGTATGTCAATCTTTGTTTTGGAAGTGGACTTCTCCTTTAAGTACTTATGACAGTGCTGAATACAGGACTTTTTCCCAGTGTGCCTATCTCATAAATAATTCAAGCTAAATTCTTGCATCATTGTTGAGAGTTTTTACTCTTTTCTGCATTATTTAAACTGGTGTCATGTTTGATGTTCCCTTTGAGTTATGTGTTGCGGAAGAATGTCTCTTTGCTTAATGATATGATTTTGAATGTCAAGCTCTTTGTGCTGTAGGCGAAATGTAAAGGATCAAGTTTATTTGATTAAAACACTGTAAATATTGTGAAATATTATTACAGTTTAAAATAGCCATTTTCTATTTGACTGTATTTTTAAAAATGTAATTTATTCCTGTGATCAAAGCTGAATTTTCAGCATCATTATTCTAGTCTTCACTGTCACATGATCATTCAGAAATCATTCTAATATGCTGATTCGCTACTTAAGAAACATTTATGATTATGAATGTGAAAAACAGTTGTGCTGCTTCATATTTTTGTAGAAACCCAGAGGTCAAAACAGTTAGATCCTTTCTCCTGCCTTTATTTATATAAAATATTATTCTAAAAGCAAAATGCAACAAAAAAGCAGATCAAACAGCATCACTGACATGTGCTCTTGGTAGTCAGCTTGCATGACAGTTCAACTCACTCCAGTAGATTTTGTGGTTTAGTTAAAGCATTTGACTTCACTTAGAAAATAAACAAGCTACAAGACATTGAGGAAAAATACTGTCCCCAAATATAAAGCATAAAACATCAACAAATATAGTTGAAGTCACACTATTTTAGCATAATGCAATGATGTCTGATAATGCTATTAGCAGGATATATTATGTAATGCTACTGAAAAAACATCTTACATTTTATATTGACAACCTCTTACACTACCGAACAGTAAGATTTTTAATGTTTTTTAAAAATCTCTTTACTGCTCACCAAGCCTGCATTTATTTGATCCAAAGTAGAGCAAAAAAGCTGTTTTCTATTTGAACATATTTTAAAATGTAATTTATTCCTGTGATTTTTTTAGCATCATTCCAGTCATATGATCCTTCAGAAATCATCCCAATATTCTGATTTGAAAACATTTTTTTATTATTATTATTATGTTGAAAACAGCTGAGTATTTTTTTTTTTTTTTTTTTTGATGAATAGAACATTCAGATGAATAGAACATTTGACGAACATTCAGAAGAGCAGCATTTATCTGAAATAGAAATCTATTGTAACACTATAAACGTCTTTATCATCTTTTTTGATCAATTTAAAGCATCCTTGCTAGATAAAAGTATTAATTTCTATCATTTCTTTCCAAAAAAAATGTATACCTCCAAGCTTTTGAATGGTATAGTGTATAATGTTACAAAAGCTTTTAATTCAAATAAATGCTGATCTTTGGATCTTTCTATTCATCAAAGAATCCTGAAAAAATGTACCTAACTGTTTTAAATATTAATGTTTCTTAAACAGCAAATCAGTATATTAGAATGATTTCTGAAAGATCATGTGACTGGAGTAATGATGCTGAAAATTCAGCTTTGAAATCATAGAAAAAAACACATTTTAAATTATTCTCAAATAGAAAACAGTTATTTTAAATTGTAAAAATATTTCAGAATTTTTGCTGTACTTCGGATCAAATAAATGCAGGCTTGGTGAGCAGAAGATACTTCTTTAAAAACATTAAAAATCTTGCTGTTCCAAAACCTTTGACTGGTGGTTTATCTAAACATCTCTGTTCTGTTTTAAACAGGAGAAAGAGAAGAAAAATGTAGTACCTCACTATGACCAGCAGAGGCTGACACACTTCAGTCTAACAGAGGTCTGGAACAACAACATAGACGGACGGAAGGTGGATGGATGAACAGATGGATCAGTGGAGGAGGTGGACGTACCCTGCAGTGTGGAAGGAGACCATTGGGAATAGACCTTACTAAACATCTTGACCTGCAAAAACTGCATTGCATTTTGCATTGATGCATTTGGCAAATGCAAGTATGCATGTTGCCTGGAATTAAAAACTTTGGTGTTGTTGAGCTACAGGAATATTCACGTGGGTAGAAAAAAGACAATAACAGACAAACAAACAAGCATTCCAAGTGTTCATCTACTGATAAAACTGAAGAAAATCATATTGAAAATCATGAGGCATTTGGCAGATGCACGTATGTGCATTCTCTGGAGTCAAACGCACAACCTTGAGCTTCAGGAACATGCACACAACCAAAAAAATAAGAAAAGCACACGCATTACTAGTTTTTCTTTACAGATAAAACTGTAAAGAAAAAACTCATTATGACCTACAATTGCATTGCATTTTGCATTTATGCATTTGGATGCAAGTATATGCATTCAAACACAAAACCTTGACATTTTTGAGCTTCAGGAACATTCACAAAACCAGAAGATAAGACAAACACACAAAAAACCTACATCTCAAGTGTTTCTCTGCCAATAAAACCATGAAGAAAGTGACACATCTTGTCTAACAAAAACTGTTAAATGATGCATTTGGCAAATACAAGTATGTGTGTTGCCTGGAATTAAATACACAACCTTGGCGTTGTTGAGCTAAAGGAACACTGACAGCCAGAAAATAAGATAAACACAAAAACTGCATTGCTTTTTGAACATCCTGAACTACAGAAAGTCCACTGCATTTTGCATTGATGCATTACGCTGACGCAGCCATGTGCATTGCCTAAAATTAAACGCACAACCTTAAGCTACAGGAACATTCACACAACAGAAAATAAGATAGACACAATAAATCTTGACTAACAAAAAATTCCATTGCATTTTAAACATCTCAACCAACAAAAATTGTTTTACATTTTGGCGTTACTGAGCTACAGGAACATTCACACGGGCAGAAAAAAATGAAAAACAAAAACACACCTGCATTTCCAGCATTTTTCTGATAAAACTGTAACTAAATCACCCGCAAATATACACAAAATGACATCTCAGATAGCATTAGCTGTGACGCTCTCTGCTCTTATCCTCCTCACTGTCAGTGGAAATATTTTGGTTTGTCTGGCTGTGTACGCGACCAGACGCCTACGTAACGTCACCAACTGCTTCATCGTCTCGCTAGCAGTTACGGACTTTCTACTGGGCGCCCTTGTACTGCCTTTTTCAACTCTTTACCAAGTTACAGGAGAATGGCCACTAGGGGCGCACTTTTGCAACATCTACATCTCGCTAGACGTTATGCTGTGCACTGCCTCCATACTCAATCTCTTCGCTATCAGCTTGGACCGCTACTTTGCAGTCACCGCCCCATTGCGCTATCCAATGCTAGTGCTTCCGTGGCGAGTTGCTGCGATTTTAGCGACAATCTGGCTGGTTTCGGTGGGCGTTTCATTTGTACCCATCCACCTAGGCTGGAATACGAGAGACTTAAGCGTGCAAAATATTCGCAAGGGCGACCCTGCGCGAGACTGTCGGTTTGAGTTGAATCCGACGTACGCAGTGGTCGACGCCTTCGCAACGTTTTATTTCCCCCTGGTGGCCATGTGCTGGAGCTACCATCGAGTTTTTCGCATCGCGAGGACACAGGCGAAACGGATCATCTCTACACGACGGGGTTCGACGTCTTCGCCTGGAGTGACGATGCTCGCCTTGCGCGAACACAAAGCCACGGTGACGCTCGCGGTGGTGCTTGGGGCTTTCGTGGTGTGCTGGTTCCCGTATTTCACGTTTTTTACAATAATGGGGATACGCAATGAAGACAACCCACCACGGACGGCGCAGTCGGTGGTGCTTTGGCTAGGATATGCGAACTCTGCTCTAAACCCAGTACTTTATGCTACGCTCAATAGAGACTTCAGGTCAGCTTACGCCAAGCTGCTCTGCGGAGGACGAGGATGTAAAACAGGGTCGAGAATACCAACAGCGACAATGGAGGAGGAGCCAAAGGATGGACACGCCCCTCTGCCAAACAGGGTGGGGCTTCTGCCAAGAACTTGCGTGCTGCTGCAAGAGATTGAAAACGGGACGACAGTAGATAGCAACACAATAACCGGTACTACAGTTACCATCGTAGCTAATGGGAATAAAAGGTAGTAGAAAGATCGTTTTCCCGTTACAAAAGAGACTGAAGAAATTTTATGTGCTGTTATTTTGTCTTGTTGTCTTTGTGTCTACTCGTTTATTTATCTGTCAGCAGCCCACAGTGATGTATTTAGTGTAACTTAAAAATACAAGCAGAAAGTACAAATGCAATTAATTGTAACTTGTAGCAAAATGCTTTTCTTTTTAACACCCTCTCGTGGCCAGAAGTAATAAGATATTGATAATAAGGTTTTGGTAATAAGAATGTGACCTGGACTAATATATAAATATATTGCATGAAGAAAATTAAGCTGCTGCACTGCAATACTATTGTCCCATTTAATAGTACTGCAATAAAAATAATAACGGAATTACACTAATGACAATCATCATTAAGAATAATGAGAATTAAAAAAAACATCTGGATGCATTAGAGTCATGAGAATTGGGGTTAAATGTTCTTAACTGTCATGAAAATGTTTTTTTTTTTTTTTTTTTAAAGTTCTTTTAGCAGTTTGTTTCTAGTGTAAAATGAGACCTAGACAATTTATAAGATTCACTTAATTTCTTAGTATTATTGTTTTAAGAATCTGTTACATGTACTCACCCTAATGCCATTCCCAAATGGTTTTTTTTTCCCTATGAGTCTTTATGATACAAAAACATCTGTCTAAATAAACTCTATCCTCCAAGTTTTCTAAAGCCATATGACGGCTCGATATGAGAAAAAGACAAAATTTAAAGAATTTCCTGAAATTTATTCACCTCGTGTCATCCAAGATGTTCATGTCTTGCTTTCTTCAGTCTAAACAAAATTAAGGTTTTTGATGAAAACATTCCAGGATTTTTCTCCGTAAAGTGGACTTCAACGAGAATCAGCGGATCCAAATTGCAGTTAAATGCAGCTTTAAAAAGCTCATGATCACAGCTGATGAATAAGGGTCTTATCTAATGAAACGATTGGTCATTTTCTAAAAAAAAAAAACTTTTTTCTTTTTCTTTTTTAAAACTTTAACCACAAATGCTCGTCTTGCATTAGCTCAACTTCACGCATTACGTGGAAAGAATGTGTAATGTAGGCAGAAGTACCGACCCAGTGTTTACAAAGCAAACATGCAAAGCAAGTCAAACGCCCTTTACAAAAAAAAAAGAAAACAACAATGTCAGATGATTTTGAAGTTGGAGGAGAAAATGAGATGGAGTTTTTTGCTCTACCCTACATTTTTGAAACAAAGTACACAGATGAAGAACAAATCACGTGAGACCTTTCCAACCATGATTGCAGAGATGCATTGCAGAGCTACTGCAAGATGAGCATTTGTGGTTAAAAAGTATATACATTTTAATTTTGTTTAGAAAATGATCAATTGTTTCCTCGGCTGGGATCGTGCAGAGAGCCCTTTAAAGCTGCACTGAAACTGCAATTTATACCATCACCCAGCTGATCCACATTTAAAGGAGAAGTTTACTTCTAGAACAAAAATTACAGATAATTTACTCACCCCCTTGTCATTCAAGATGTTCATGTCTTTCTTTCTTCAGTCGTAAAGAAATTATGTTTTTTGAGGAAAACATTTCAGGATTTCTCTCCATATAGTGGACTTCTATGGAGCCCGTGAGTTTGAACTTCCAAAATGCAGTTTAAATGCAGCTTCAAAGGGCTCTAAACAACCCCAGCCGAGGAAGAAGGGTCTTATGTAGTGAAACAATCAGCTATTTTCTAAACAAAAAAAAAAAAAAAAAAAAGACAATTTATACACTTTTTAACCTTAAATGCTCATCTTGTCTAGCTCTGCGTGAACTCTGTGTATTCCAGTTCAAAACAGTTAGGGTTAAATCCCATCTCATTTTCTCCTCCAACTTCAAATTCATCCTACATCGATGTTTTACCTTTTTTTGTAAATGACATTTAACCTTCTTTGCACGTTCACTTTGTAAACACTGGGTCGGTACTTCTGCAGCGATGAAGGACGATTTTGAAGTTGGAGGAGAAAATTAGATGGGAGTTTTTTCGACATACCCTAACTGTATTGACCCGGATTACACAGAGTACACATGCACATCACAGAGCTAGACAAGACAAGCATTTGAGGTTAAAAAGTATATAAGCTGAAAATAACTAACGTTTCTACAAGGGGGTGAGTAAATTATCTGTAAATGTTTGTTCTGGAAGTGAACTTCTCCTTAAAGTCCACTAAAATTCTAAAATCTTGAATTCTTAGATTGTTTTTGTTTAAAAACCTTAATTTCTTTTTGGCTGAAGAAAGAAAAACACGAACATCTTGAATGACACAGGGGTGGTTAAATTACCAATACTTTTTTTTTCTTTTAAGTTGTTATTTGCTAAAAAAAAAAAAAAAAAAAAACTTGATCTGTAGATGCAACTCTCAAATCCTATTTCAGGGAAAGGAAAAAAATGCTAAACAAGAATATTTCAGTCTGTTAATGAGTGTAAATAATGACTGATTTTTCATTCCTTTAAAAATGTAATTTGATCCAGAGTTTGGTTTTGTAAACTCCCTTTTGTTCTCCCAGAAGGCCATAATGTTTTGACTCAAAACTACATCTACCTCCTCAAAAGTGATTGACAATCGACATACAGGTGACACAATCAGAATCTAATGTAATTTATTTAGAGATGTTCTGTTTCAAAAGCAGGTCAAAGAAATTTGTGCAGCTTCTCTTCAGTCAGGTATTTTTAACACTACACAAACTACACTATTCCCTGGTTTTGATGTGTGATGAACTCAATACCTGTCCTGTTTGGATTCAGATCTGTCAGCCCACAAGAACCTCACATATTAACACTGTTTAACCTAAAAATACACTTAGAAAAAGAACTGTTTTCTGTAACCAAAATGCTTTTCTTTTGATGCCCTCTAGTGGATATGAGATATATCATGATTTGCAGAAGCATTAAGAAATCAGTAAAGTTACTGCGTGAATCTCACAAAATTAAATGTAGAAATACAAGACAGTTTGAAAGTACAGAGATTTAAGGAACAGTTTGTGATGAAATATTAATGCAATTTTTACTCACTTCCATGCTGTTCCAAATCCAAATGGTGTTTTTATTTTCATCAAAAACGGAGCTGTTTTTGATATAACAAAAGATGCCTAAAAAGAACAAAAAGAGACCACAAACGCATTACAACTTAGTGTATAAGCACACAAAAGAACAAGCACATGCATATAAATGTCACAAAACATGTCCAGGTCACATTTCATCTTAAAAAAATATAAATGAATTCAAACTAAGCTTATTTTTGACCATTGTATTGTGACTTTGTCTCATCTAATACAGTAAAACTAATTACAGGATTACATAAATCAATCAAATACGACATCTGGATGCATTAAAGCATAACAATTAGTGTTAAATGTGAAAAAAGACAAAAAAAAAAAAAAAAAAAAAAAACCTTAACTGTCACTTATTTTTTTTTCCTTCTGAGGTAAAATGTGACCTGGACATGTTTTAATCTTCAGGTTTAAAGGGAGATTCACCTGAGGATCAATGAATCCATTTTTTTGTGGAAACGTAAGAATTTTGTCTTGTTTTCTATTCAAAAAACTGTTGCATGGGAATATTTGAACAGTCTGATTACAGTACTGCCGTAAAGACAATAAACAGTCTGTCGTGAGACGAGCATGTGCATGAATCTGAAATGTACAGATTAAGCACAAACCAGAAATGAGCTCATGAAATGCAGAATGAAACGAGAGAATAAATGGCATGTGCTCTGTTACTGTTGATTGGCTGTTTGTCTGTATATCTTTATGTTGTTCCGTCACATTGATGTCTACCTCAACACGGTTTTATTTTTCCTTCATGTCTGACTGCGTTTTGACTCATTTAGTCATCTGACCAACTATTCATTAAACACATTTATCACGGCCTTTATCAAACTGCAGAACCTGCGCATGCACACACTCAATCAGCACTGACACTTTCAGCAGGTTATCCATCATCCTGGTTTGCTATCAAAATATCATGAAATAATTAAGGCAAAAGCTCAGGCAGAGTAATTCAGTAACTCAGATTCTTGACCTGAGGAAATACAGGAGGAGGATTAGGAGGGGAATTACGGGAAGACATAAAGAGGAAGAAGGTGGTGTGTATGAAAACAATGTCTGGGCAAAAAGAAAGGAAAAGTTGAGTATAAGGTTTTGAAAGTCCCTATTACAAGGTACAATTTTTGCGGTTTTTGTACATTAGCTTTCTCCACAGCCATCTTTTCATCTTTTTCTGGCCAAGAACTACAACAACAGAACACTTTTTTGAAATGAAGAAAACATGAGGGGGAAAAGTTTGTGATGAGAATTTCTGTCCATCCAAAAGTAATAAGATCATTTGGCAGACAGTAACCATGCAGGAATATACCAATCAGCTTGTGGATCTGAAAAAAATCAGAATAAATTTTGGATATACTTGATGGCACTGCATGACAAATCCAGGGATTTGTTCAACATGTTTTTTCCTGTCCTGATCCCAGAAGTCATATTCCCAGCATTAAAAGTCTCCATTCACATAATGAAACTGAAAGATCCTTCACTTTTAATAACACAAAACAGACATTAAGACAGTGTGACAACAAATATCAATGAAGACTAATTACTCAAGGATGTCATTCAGCAATTATCCCTAATGAACCAATTTGGAGAAATATTTTCACAAGCTAAAACCACTTGTGGGGTTTCCTTTAACAAACAACTCCTGGCAATAAACAACATACTAAATTATATTTCTTCAAATCTGCAAATAGATTTTCTATGCAGTTTGGCCTTTCGTCCACACGCAAACTCAATATCAGGTCACTGAAACTGAACATTTTTATGAAAAGCACAACGATTTTCAGAAAATCCAGTTGCAATGTTGTCGCGTAGCCAGTGAAACTGGAGATTTTGATTTTCAGGCTAGGAATTTACGGTTAGGAATATATCATTACCTGCTGGTTTGTCGTGCTCTTGACAGCACTTCATAGCGTGTTTTTGCGTTTTCATGTGGATGAGATTTTTTTTAAATGAAGGAGGAAAAAAATTTTTCATAAAAATACCTGTGTCACATGTACTAGGCCTGAGAGCATCTGACAACAAAAATATTGTATTATATTGTTTACATATTTGACAACCATATATGATGAAAGCCATCAATTAAACAAACCATCCTCATATCATATATACACAAAAATTTCACAACAATGTGTCAAAATACACGTTTAGCTTAACTTGAAAAACTGTGACAGAAATACATTGCTATTGTGCAGTAGAACTTACCAAAGTAATAGGGGTGGGAAATCAATTCACATATGAATCTCACAAATCCGTATTTGGAAAGGCACAGAAAACGAAACAACGTGTTCTATGAAGCCACTAAAAGGACAAGGTTAGCCACTTGCTAGTGGTGGCCTGTTACATTACTGTAAATTAAATTTAACTTACCACATAAACAGAGTATGGAAAGATGACTGATAGAACAACGGAATGATTTGCAGATCCTGAGCACCGCTGACAAACATCTTATCTTGTAAAATGCGTACAATCACATGAGTATAATCACAAATCTCGAAAGTGAAAGTAAAATGCGAGTGTGCATTCAAAAGCGAATTCAGTGCCTTGCATAGTAGTAGCGGTTCCCTGACGCCCACAATTTATATACAGTATAATTACCCAACTATATAATTGCAAGAGAAAGCACTGAAATATATTTTTTCCTCCCATCTCGTATTTATTCCTTTTAGGGGTTCCTTATGTCATTTCCTTTCCGGACATGGTATTCAATTTGGGCACATCCCTAATATCATGGGAAATATAAAATATTTTGATAGTTAATAGGAAACACTGATTTATTGAGTCAGAACTACTCATACACTGTAAAATCTGTAGAATTTATGGTAAAAAAAACAGCAGCTGTGGTTGCCAGAATTTCACAGTAAAAAAATACAATAGCAACGTTTTAATTTTTGCGGTTTAAAGTTAAATTTACATTTAAATACTGTAATTTCATTAACTGATTTAAGTCATTAACTGATACAAGTCATATGATAAAGCAAAGCCCATCACACACAGCTTTTAAATACTAACATATATAGAAGGTGCACAGAGTCATTCACACAAACACTAAACACCACCATGGTAACAAACATGAAACTGAAATAATGCGATAAAAACATTAATTTAACAACAATAGATGTAACATACAACCCTAATGTACACAACTGATAAGAAACTAAGAAGAAACAGTTATTTCAACAAAAAAAACAACATATTAAAAAAATGTAACACAGAGAATTCTGGGAATGTCTATTTACGGTTATTCACTGTAAAGAATTTTAAATTCTTTTTCACTTCCGAAAACAGCATACTACCATAGAATCACATGCAACAGCCATTTAACAGGTTTTTACTGTAGCATTTTTTTTTTTTTTTTTTTATCGTTAATTCAGTTGTTGTTGTTTTTTTTTTCAGTAGACTGGTGTGTTTTGTATCAAAATAGTGGTGTGTTTGATTTCCAGCGTGCACAAAAACTTTGATGAAAAATCGTGAATCGTGATTAAAACTCAAACAATCGTGAATCAAATCCTGAGGTACCGAAAGATTCCAACACCTACAAAGTAATAATAAAATTATTAAAACTTTATTTTTTACATTTTTTGTTTTGTTTTGTTTTTATTTAAACTGTAAAACTGTTGACCTGCACTTTTTTGGCAAAAAAAAAAAAAAAAAAAAAAAACATTTACATTTACATTTACATTTATTTTTAATTTGTATTAATTTGTATTAAATCCAGAAAAAATAAAACTCACAACAGAATTGTTTTTTGTTGTTGTTTGTTTGTTTGTTTGTTTGTGGTGTAAAATAAACAAAAAAAAAAAAAAGATATGTTAAGCTGGTAAAGTTTTAAAGTTTGTTTTTTGATTATTAAAAAACATATTTAAACCATTAAAATTTAACCCAGAAAAATTAAAACAGAAAACACACAAACTGGGAAAAAATTAAATATAGGTCCTTCAAATTTTATTTTTTCTTAAACCTTAAAAAAACTAATTCAGTTACTTTATTAATGCAATTAATTAGTGATGTTTGTGATTACTAGAATTTAATTGAACCATTAAAACAGAGTAAAGAAAATTTAAAATCGGAAAAATGAAACGGATGTCATAGAGAACATATGCTATGAACATATGCGTGTGTGTGTGTGTGTGCTCAGTTATACCCTACATTATGGGGACAAAATCTCCCCACAAAGATGACAATATGCAAAATCCTTGTCCTTGTGGGGAGTGGACAGTTTTTGATCCCCATGAGCAAACAAGCTTATAAAATTATACAGAATGTAGTGTTTTGAAAATCTAAAAATGCAGAATTACGATTACACCTATATTGAATGTCCCCATAAAACATGGAAACCCAACATAAGTGTTTGTGTGTGCGATATAGCAGGTAGTTTCCCAAGACTTTTATATTTATGTACAAAACAGCAACTATTCCTGTACCTGGAACTTAATGAACATCAATAATTGAGCCAGTTAAACCACAAAAAGAATATCTAACAAATACAAGGCTGTATATCCCCTGGAATAAGTATCACATTCCTAACAGAAGCAAAATAAAACCCACTCTCTCTCTCTGGTCTTTTATCCCTGGTTAGTGTGCTGGAATTTAATATGCGACTTTTGTTATTGGGAAAGTGGCACATATGTCTGGGCGCGCGCTGGTCGCAATATCTCTGTTAGTGTAGCTAATGCGATAAAGAAGGCAGGGGGCTATTCATCACCCTGGCCGCTCCCAATACGCTTTATTATTTTAATGCATTTCACAGCGATTAAAAATGATCTATCACCAGACCCGCGTCTGTATGTGAGTGTTTGAGGTGAGAGGAGTGTGTGTGTGGTCACTTAAAAGGCCAATTACTGTTGTCGCTGTGCAAACAGACAGAAACTCTCTTTCTCGCGGAGCAGACAAACATTCACCTCAGTATTATTTGCCTTTTTATTCAAACGTACGAGCTCCCTGAAGCTGTTTCCGCATTAGTCTGCGTTCATCCCTCCACCTGCAGTCATTAAGACTCGAGTAATGCTAATTTCATCGCTGCTAATTAGCGCGGTTAACGAGCAATGTGTTAAAGCTGATGGCAATTAATCTGTGATTAGGCCAGATTAGTCCAGCACGCAGCTGCGTTTGACAGTCTGAGGACAGAGAGATTGTATTTTAGCTTTCCCGCCGATTCTGGACTGGTTTCAGCTGTTTGAAACAAAACCGGATCAACTCGGCTAACAGGGAACGTTCTGGCAGGTTCCCCCGACGTTTTGGTTACTAACTAGTTGTTTCAGACCATTTATAGAACATTTAAAAGTAGCCTAATATTCCCGTAATGTTTGAAAAATATCAAATGAAGCATTCCCTTGTTTTCTAACGTTCATCAAAGAAGAAACCATTTTTAAAACTTTTAGCAAACTTACGGGTTTTGAATATTCGGAGAAATAACGTTTGTTGGGGACCGAATTGGAACGTTAGTAAAACGTTCACTGTAAAAAATAAAAAACAATTTGTTGAGTCATCTTAAAATAATTTGTTACCCTGCTGCCTTAAAATGTTAAGTTCAGTCAACTAAAATAAGTTTAGTCAACTTGAAATGTTAAGTTGGACTAAGTAACAACTTAGATATTTGTGTTTGCTAAACTTAACAGATGGGTAAGTAACCCAGCTGCCTTAAAATTTTAAGTTGATTCAACTCAAATATCTAAGTTGTCACTTAGTATAATTTAACATTTCAAGTTGAATAAACTTTTTTTGAGTTGAGTGAACTTAAAATTTTAAGGCAGCCAGGTTACAAATTATTTTAAGTTGACTCAACAAATTGTTTTTTACAGTGACAGCCATTAAATATGACACATCAAACCCTATGTTACTTCGATATACAACTTTTTCTGAACATGGAAGTCTCTCACAACCGGAACGGTGCTTTACATTTCCGGTCTTTGGTGTTTCAAATGAACTTATTTTCCAAGTCAAAAAATCTAAAGTTAAACCTGCACACATTTCATATTTAGTAGTATTGAAAAAGTTTTAATTCAGTCAATCTTTCTTACCCTGTTTTAGCATAGATTTCTATGGAGACCGGAACACGAAAGCACCTAAATGGAAGTTAGAATCCATCAGCGCCGCTCATCGGTTACTCGGGAAAAAGGTATATCCAAGGTGAATTTAGGTCAATGTGGGACATTTTTGGACAGTCGCAGTATTGCCACAAGAATTCTCCTAATTCAATGGTTTAATAGAAAAATAACAATATAAATAGTACAAATAAAAGTAAGAATAATGACAAAATGTATTATAAACACTGTACCTCAATGTTTGAACTGCACAAGAACAAAGAAAACCATCACAAACTCTTCCCCAGAGCAAAGAATTGTGGGTAATCTTAACCTAAACCACAAAAAAGACAGTATGCCATCTGGGCAATTAATTGGGATGCAACACCAATCATAATCTTTCATTCTATTTAGGGTATGAATGCAACTGTGGTGTTAAGGAGGAAGAAGAAATAAAAGAAAGAGCAAGTTGTCAAATTTCCAGCGTTTGAATGGTTACACAGACCCGTTTTATTAGCTTGTCATGTTAAATCAGTGTTTGATGTGAGGTGTGTCTGTGCTGCAGATTAAACTCCTCATATGACAAAAGTTTGAGATGTTTTACCCTGATCATGTGGCTGAATGTAAAAACTCATTTTGCACCGTGACAGTATGACTGGAATATAAATCACACTGTCTTTGCTCAGGGATGAGGATCCTGTTTATGAGTTTCTGAAATCTATAAGAGGGATGAGAAAGTTTTCACAGTGTTCTGAGAGTTACGTTAAAGAACAGTCTTCCTAATGTGCAAATAATATTAGCTTCCACAGAAACGTTTCTAACATTACAATAATGTAAACGATACTTCAAAATACATTAATGTTGAGATGATTATTAATACACAAATTAAACATTGTAATGCTAACCTATAAACAATTCTACTCGTACAAAAACTGGAAATTACATTTTTCCCAGAGACAAAATGTAATGCATTTACAAATTTTAAAAATAAAATTGAATATTTTAACACATTTTTGAAAAAAAAAAAAATAAATAAATACAATTGTAAACATAGCAAACAGAGGATAGTAAATTAAAATCAAAAGAAACAATTGTAAATGTATAGCTAAGACAGCAAAATAAAATAAAACAATTAGCAAAAAGACAGAAAAAAAAGACAGGTTAGCAAACTAAAATAAACAGGGACAGCAAAATAAAATAAATTAAATTAAATTGTAAACATAACTGGGATAGTAAAATACAGTAAAATAAAATAAACTGTAAAATAGTTGGAAGTGCACAATAAAATAAAAAAATTATTGTAAACATAAAATAAAATAAAATTAAATTAAATAAAAAACAAATGTAACATAACTCAAATAATATAATCAATTGTAAATATAGCTAAGACATCAAAATAAAAAAATATAAATAAATAAACAGCTGGGACAGCAAAGTAAAATTTAATTAAATTATTGCGGGGATAGTAAAACACATTGAAAAAAATAGTTGGAAGTGCAAAATAAAAATTTAAAAATCATTGTAAACATCTAGGATAGTAATATAAGTATGAAATAAAATATAAAATAAAATAAACCATTGTAAATATAGCTAAAAAAAAATAAACAGCTGGGACAGCAAATTAAATTATATGAAATTATTAATTGTAAACATAGCTGAGATAGTAAAATACAATAAAATAAATAGTAAAAAAAAAAAAAGCTGGGAGAGCAAAATAAAATAAAAAAAACAATTGTAAACATATCTAGAATACCAATATGAAATAAAAAAAATAAAATAAAATAATAAAAAATAAATAATAATAATAAATAAATAAATAAATAAATAAATAAATGAAATAGTAAAAATAATAAAATACAATAAAAATAAAATAAATTTAAACATAGCTGAGATAGTAAAATACAATAAAATAAAATAAATTGTAAAAAAATAGCTGGGCAAGCAAAATAAAAATAAAAAATAAAATTTAATTTAAATTAAAACAAAAAATAATTTAATTTAATTAAAAAAAAAAAAAAGGGTAGCAAAATCAAATATTTATATTTTAGAGCATGTATTTGTTTTCTGTGGTGTCACTTACTTTCATTCCACAAACATTCAACAGGAACTAATGTGACCTGGTCATTGATGGTTCTTCTACAAAACAGCACACACACACACACATATCTGATGTGTCCTAAGGAAAACCACAGAAATAAAATTGATAAAGACCCGTGCGGCTCAGCCCTCGCCCTCACACCCCTCGACAGCCTCTGAGAGGAACAATCTGCTGCGAGAGCCTGTCTGTGCCAACATCCGCTCTCCTCATGAGCGTGTGTCTGTCATCGTTCGCATCTGTGTATATGTTTATTTGTGACAAATAGAGTCTAAAGGAAACAAGTGATTCTTGTGTGTACAAAACTCACCGTGGGTGTTGCCAGGCTGCTGCTGCATGTCTGATAATGATCTCCTCAACAAGCTATATTAAGCACGTCTGTAGCACAAACAAAGCAGCATGAGTTATGCTTAAGAGTTATGTTAGTTAGTTTGTTTAAATCATTAACCATGTGCATATAACATATAAATATGTATATATACACTGCCTTTTTTTTCACTCCAAGACTGCATTTATTTGGTTAAAAATACACTAAAAACGGTATTATTGTTAAATATTAATATAATTTTTAAAAAGTCTTTTCTGTTTGAATATACTGTAAAATGTCATTTATTTCTGCGATGCAAAGTTGAATTTTCAGCATCATTACTACAGTCTTTAGTGTCATATGATTCTTCAGAAATCATTCTAATTTGCTGATTTCCTGCTGAAGAAACATTTCTGATTATTATCAATGCTGCAAATAGTTGTGCTGATTAATATTATATTTCTCAGGATTCTTTGATGAACAGAAAGTTCAAAAGAACAGTGTTTATTTTAAACAGAAATCTTGGTAACACTTTAGTTTAGGGACCAATTCTCACTGTTAACTAGTTGTGTATTAGCATGCATATTACTTAACTTAACAAGCACCTTACTAACTATTAATAAGCAGCAAATCAATTTTTTGAGGCAAAAGTCATAGTTAATAGTTGGTTAACAGTAATAATTGGTCCCCAAATGAAAGTGTGACTGAATTTGTAACATTGTATACCACTTTTACTGGATCAATTAAATGAAAATTTGAATGGTAATGTATCGTGGTTTTCTTAAAAATATGAAGCAACACAACTGTTATATATGATAATAATCATAAATGTTTCTTGAGCAGCAAATCAGCATATTAAAATGATTTCTGAAGGATCATGTGACACTGAAGACTGGAGTAATGATGTTGAAAATGTAGCGTTGATCACAAGAATAAATTATATTTTAAAATATATTCTCATAGAAAACACTTATTTTAAATGGTAATAATTCACAATATGCATGTTTTACTGTATTTTTGATCAAATAAATGTAGCCTTGGTGAGCAGAAGAGACTTCTTTCTAAAACACCAAAGTTTTAAATTACTCTAAACTGTTCATCAGTGGTGTAAATCATTAGTAATAGTGAAATAGGCACATGAAATAGGGAAAACAAAACTAGAGAATGAGCTGAAAATAAAGACAAAATGTCAGTGAGAACAAGAGCTGGTCAGAAGCGAGCGAGCGAGAGAGCGAGCGGGCAGCTGCTGTCTGTCCCGCCCCTGGGGTGCCTCTCACCAATCAGCACAACTCACCACGAATCAATTATCACCAGAGGAAGGGGGCGGAAAACACTGTCGTCCTGTACGGCATATGGAATAAACAATCACACACACAAACACACAAACATCGACCATCTGCAACATCAAGACTTCAGATTTATACTAATGTTTATGGGTCTATTTACATCAGTACTATTGACTAAATCTAAAAATCTCAAACTGTACCTTAAGTATTAAAGCTGAGTGTGTGCATCACCATCCAAACAGCAGTGATTCCTCTAATCATGTGTGTTGGTGAAGAGAGAGCACTGGTGCTTTACAAAGTGATCAGATTCACAACTTTCACCTGCTGGAGCAGAAAACAGGTGAATAAAAGCCACAGACACACACTGAAGGACTCAAGACACATACAATGACCAGAAGATCATCACAGAGGAGAGAAGAAAACACCCCTCAGCACTGTAACACTGTGGGTGTGACAGATGATTCAGAAAATGTAAACAAACTTATTGCAGACACTCGTTCGAAAGCTTAGCAATGTTTTTTGTTCTAGTTAGAATATTTAAGCATTTATAAAATTTGATACTTTGACTTGTGTTCTCAGAGACATAACAGATTTTAATTTTAATCTTAATTTTAATTTTAATTTTTATATTTTAATTGTAATAACACATTTAATTGCTTTATTTTTGTTCACATTTTCATTTTTAATCATGAACCTACAGGACGACAGCGCAGTGTTTAAAAACAACAAAATATGCTAGGGCTAGGTAAACAAAAAAACAAAACAAAACAAAAAATTTCTCGGTTTTAATAGTTTCTCATTTTGATAAACCAATATTGATTCTTAAATCCCAATCGATCTTTTGGTCTATGGTGTTTTCAGCTGATGAATGCAGTGCACAGTGCGCCGCCTTTGCAATAAATTGCAATAGGTTAAGCTTTGTGTTACTTTTGATACAAAACAAAGTCTCAGATTTCAAATTCTGTCCATTTCATTAGGAAATTCAAGCAATAAATACCCTTTTGCCGCTCTTTAATGTGGCGTGATAAATCGTTGTAGCTTCTGTGTACTCGCCTGTGCGTAATCAAACGCATAGGAAAACATTCCTGACAGTTTCCTTTTTGTTCTGGATCCAATGCTCAGCTGCCAGACTGAAGCGCACTCACCACCAACTGGACAGGGGTGGGACTTACAGTTAGAACTTACAATAAATCACCATCAGTGTAATCTGTCAAACTGACAGACAGCCTTCAGATTTTTCCATCACTGATAAAAAACATTCCATCAATGATGGACAATTTTCGGTTAACGCGACCTCTAGTTGGGCCGGTAGACAATGCAATGGCTGACAGACATCACAATGTTGATCCGGCATCGTGATTCCTTTTCCCACCCCTTCCTGCATCCCTCGGAATACTGTGTTCGGAAAGGAAATGACGTGTACTATGGAAACCCTAAAAATACTCTGTCTCTCGCAATTATATCATTAGGTAATTATACTGTATATAAATTGCGGGCTTCAGGGAGATGCTGTTAAAGGAGAAGTCCACTTCCAGAACAAAGATTCACAGATAATGTACTCACCCTCGTCATCCAAAATGTTCATAAAGAAATGATGCTTTTTGAGAAAAACATTTCAGCATTTTACATAGCATATAGAGAACTGCTATGGTGCCCCAAGTTTGAATTTTCAAAATACAGTTTAAATGCAGCTTCAAACGATCCCAGATGTGGTTGTAAGTGATCCCAGCTGAGGAAGAAGGGTCTTGTCTAGCAAAACGATCTGTTATTTTCATAAAAATAATACAATTTAAATACTTTTTAAAGGAGAAGTCCACTTCCAGAACAACAATTTACAATTAATTTACTCATCCCCTTGTCATCCAAGATGTTCATGTCTTTCTGTCTTCAGTCGTAAAGAAATTATGGTTTTTGAGGAAAACATTTCAGGATTTTTCTCCATATAATGGACTTGATTGGTGCCCCGATTTTGAACTTCCAAAATGTAGTTTAAATGCAGCTTCAAAGGGCTCTAAATGATCCCAGCCAAGGAAGAAGGGTCTTATCTAGCGAAACGATCTGTCTTTTTATTCGAAAAATAAAAAACGTATACTTTTTAAGCACAAAAGCTTGTGGGATGTGCATTCATGAGGCTACGTACTATTGAATCACGTCGAAAGGTCATGCGGAACATAGGCGGAACTACAGACCCAGTGTTTACAAAGCGAACACAGAAAGACTAATAAAGTGTTAGTAAGTCAAACTTACAAAGTTTTACTGACTTGGACCTTTGAGTCTCGTTCAGCAAAATGAACAAATCTTTTTTCTGAGTAATTTCGTTAATTTTAGCAAAATATAATTAAAATGTTACGTGTTACTTTCCTACCACATCTACTGCTTACACAACAGGATGGATTGCACGTACAGTTACTACTGAATATGTTTAATTTATGCTGTCTAAACCACAGAAAGCTGCTAAATCATATAGAAAAAAACTTAGTAAGCAGGAAGGGGTGCGATATTTTGACAAGCTAAAGTTAATAGGTGGTAAAGATACGTACGAGCAGTTTTAATTAAGAAATTAGCGTAATATTTCACCTACCTGACCGGAAATGATAAGAACAAACACAAATGTGACCCTGGATCACAAAACCAGTCATAAGGATCATTTTTTCAAAATTGAGATTTATACATTTGAAAGCTGAATAAATAAGCTTTCCATTGATGTATGGTTTGTTAGGACAGGACAATATTTGGCCGAGATATAACTATTTAAACATCAGGAATCCGAGGGTGCAAAAAAATCAAAATATAACAATGTATATGACTAATCAAAAATTAAGTTTTCATACATTTACAGTAGGAATTTTACAAAATATCTTCATGGAACATGATCTTTACTTAATTTCCTAATGATTTTTGCCATAAAAGAAAAATCAATAATTTTGACCCATACAATGTATTTTTGGCTATTGCTACAAATAAACCCCAGCGACTTAAGACTGGTTTTGTGGTCCAGGGTCACAAATGTTGTCAAGATTCTTGTCCTGGAAATCCTTGTTCAGTTTGGCCAACCACAAATGCCTTTTCCTTGATTTGTTGTAACTTTTGCCAGTCTATATAGTACTCCAAATATTTTTCCCAGTCCGACCAATTAGTACAGCCCAAAACATGACAATAATTGACCATTTTCACCAGCAATAATCAGCAAAATATGCGAGTTTTGCTCGGTTCAATGGCATTGCTTGCATTTAGTGCCACAATATGGCGGACTGATGACGTGTATTAAAAACGCTCTATAAAATATTTTAATAACTATATTAAAAAGTAATATTCCACTGAAATAAAATATTTTTAAAATGACATTTATTTCAGCTAGTTGGCAGTGAATTATTTTACATTTTCATTAAGTTTAACTTGATAAAACTGGAATAAAAATGGATAAAAATTATAGACATTAATAGCAAAGTAGAAAAAATACAAACAATCATAAACAGCTAGGATAACAAAATAAAATGAAATAATAGTAAATAGGACAGCAAAAATGAAATAAATGCATTCGTAATAAAAAATAATTGTAACAGACAGGATAGCAAAATAGAATTATATAGAACTATAAAACAAAAATAAACCGTTAAGATAATAATTAAAATAAATAATAAAAAAAAAAAAAACAGTTGCTGAAAAACAACACAGAAATATTGATGAAAATGATTTCTTTGCAGTGCTCTTTGGATATATTTTCATGTCACCTAGTCAAGCTCATTTCTCTGTGTTCAGTTTTAAGTGTTTTATCATTTCTGAACGTCTAGTATCTCATCTAGACATCTAATGAGAGTCTCATGGCCTGTCTTACATTTAAAGCGTCACATGAAGGGTGTGTGTTTGTGTGTGTGTGTGTGTGTGTGTGGGCGTGTGTGACAGGTGGGTGTTCAGCAGGAGGGGCCGGTCAGGGTCACCCCCATCTGGGGAGCACAAACAAACACGCACACACCATCCAAACGCAAAGCAGAAGACATCAGTCCGCTGAAGAGAGCGAGAGGGAGGGTGTTTCGCAGTTAATAATGTTTTGTGAGATGGTCAAATTGAGTTGTGTGGGCCGAGCTGGAGGGCTTTTATACAAGAACAGCTTGAGTAAGATAAACGACCCTCATTCACACACACACACACACACACTAACACATAACAATACCACACGGAAACAACGCAAGGGATCATCTTAAAAAGTTGAGCAGTGAATGTGTGTGTGATGCTTTATAATTACATTTGGACACATCTAATAATCAAAGTTGGGCTGCAGACGTCTCGGTGTTTCAGGCTGTTTTCACTCCGGGTTTGATTGCTTCATCCACACCAGACCGCGACTTACTCCGTTCCTTTCAGCCCTACAGGTCTGCTTTCACATTGTACCCGTGATGCCAAACAGAGCACATTTGCATCATCAATGTGAGTTTCACTAAAACTTCATATGTGCAAGAGAAGCAAAGAATTGCAAGCTGTGAGATGCATTATATGATTGTTAGTGTGAATTGTGTTATCATTAGTGGTTCACTTTTGCAAGTTAGGCCGGATTTGGTTTCATACCAATTGGAAAACATACCCAAGTTCACATGATCCTCATCCCAGACCACCTTTTCAAATGGATTCTGGTTTAGGAATCTGTGTTTACATCAAAAGGACTAAACTAAAAATAAAATAAAATAAAATGGAATGAAATAAAATAAATAATCAAAAACAGGATAATAAAAAAAAAAACATTATAAACAAATAGAACAGCAAAATAAATGAAAAACTAAAATAAACATAGTAAAAAGTTATAATTAAATATGTGAGAAGATTTAATCCTGAAATATATTTAGGATAATCAAACAAATAAAATTACAATTTAAATAAAAATGAAGAGTAAACAGCATATACATACCAATTGTATATATAATTTATATATATATATATATATATATATATATATCCTAAAACAGTTGCAATAATAGCATAACATAAATGATTGTGAACAAATAAAAAATAATAATAATAAATAATTAAATAAATATATATTCCTAAAAAAAAGTTAGGATACCAAAATAAAACAAAGGACAGCAAAATAATATAATATAATAAAAATGAAAAAAGAAATTATATATTAACAATCATAAACAGTTAGGATAGCATAAAATAAATGTCTATAAACAATCAAATAAACAAATAAAAAAAAATATTTTAAAAATAAAAATAAAAATGTATATAATCCAAAAACTGTTAGGATACCAAAATAAAACAAAATTCATTTTTAAAAAATTTAAACATAGGATAGCCAAATTAAAATAATGTATAAAATGAAAAATTATGACTGTATAATAAAATAAAATAAACATAGTTAGGACAGGAAAACTGCGAACAAAATAAAATAGAAAAACTAAAAAAAAAAAACCAACAACAAAGACTAAATTAAATGTGGATTACAGTATTAGACATCACTTGATGTCCAAGAAAAAAAAAGTTCAGACTCAAAGGACAGAATTGTCATTTTTGGTGGAATCTCTTGACCTTTGAGTTTTCGTCCTATACAGAACCACGTCCAGATTTATTGCTGCTCATTTCATGCCTCATTCTCATGAAACACACACACAATATGAGCAGGAGGCCCGCGTGTGTGTGTGTGAATGTGCCCCGGGGCCGGGCAGGTGGGCAGTGCTGCTTGACTGGTTGGCTGGTGTTGGGGCAGACAGCCTCGGGTCTGAGGCCCAGCAGGCCGTGGGAAGCAGGGGGCTTGAGTAGGAGCTCTGCCAGGGCCGGGTGCAGCGAGGCTGGTGGCAGCTGCCGGCAGCTCCCTCCCTCGCTCGCTCGCTCGCGGCCCCCCACGGTCAGCCCACAGGAGGGGTGAGGAGGTTAACAGCCAACGGTGACACACACAGGATAATCGGCTTTCATTAAGTGACCTACGCTCCACACATACGGAGACTGCACACACTCCACAAACCACACACACACACCAAACATGTTTAAACACCCCACAACTAATGAAAAAACAGACTGTGTTCATAATACAATACTAGCATACTGTACACTGCATGAAATTTAAATAGGCAGTGTTCAGTATGCTAGTATTGCTAAATTAAAAGATACAGTGTAAACTTTGATATGTTTATCACTGCATACTATTTCACATACTATTTCAATGTCATGCAGTGTAGAGTATGCTAGTATTGCTAATTTAATGTTTAAAATGTTTATCACTGAATACTTCCCATGCTACTTTTAATAAATAGTATGCAGTGTACAGTATGCTAGTACTGCTAAATTATAAAAAGCATACTTTATTTTAAAAGGCTTATCATTGCATACTGCATATTTCACATGCTACTTTTAATAAGTATGCAGTGTACAGGATTCTAATATTGCTAAATTAAAAGATGCAGCATACTAAATTGTTTATCATTGCATACTGCATACTATTTAACATTATATTTATAATAAACAGTATGTAGTGTACAGTATGTTAGCATTGATAAATATAGCATATATGTACTATAAAATGGTAATCATTACTATTACACATACTATTTAAATAATACACTAAAAAATAGTTCAGCCTTTCTGCTTAAAAAACATCACATGTAATTCAATGCGTTACTTGCTGTTTCTTAGTAATTCTTGGTTTGTGAAATATTTTGTTTAATGTTTTTTTTTCAGTGTATGCAGAGATAAACATGTATGATAAACTAGTATGCTACTACACAGTTTAATTTAGCGGTGTCCTGTTGTGATGCCAGAAATAAGTATAGTTATTTAGCCTTTTTTGGTCAGTTTTTGTGTAAAAGATGGTGTTTACAATTTTTGTTCATAATGGAGGAGAAGTCTTTCTGTCAGTAAAACTGTATAAAGTTTAACTATGCAACTTCTCGCACTCTAGCAGTTGACGCGTAAAACTGCAAGTTACTTGCGAAAGAATAATGTTTCTGTCATTACATGAGTTGTGCTTCGACTCGGCTATTCTGCGCGGATGAATGCAATCTGAGTTATATTAAAAATAATCCTGGCTCTCCAAGGTCTATCATGGCAATGGGCAGGTGTGTTTCTCTTCAACAATCCAAAACAAGTCCAATAAAGTGTATCCATTCATAATGAAAAGTGCCTTACACTGCTCCAGGGGGTGAACAAAGGCTTTCTGTAGTGAACTGATGTGTTTTTGAAAAAAAAAATCCATAATTAAAACATATTCACTTTAATCTAGCTGTATGCTAACTGGTCGTACACGGAAGCAGCTCCGGGTGGATGATGTATGATGTCGGTGTTGCGCATGCGCCAGTGAGAAGTGACAAACGTGAACACGCCGTGGAGAAACCAAAACAAAACAACAGTCATGAATTAGAAGTACAAAATTAGGATTTGTAAAGAGAAATGTCGGAGGATTTCGATATAAACCAAGAGGGGACTGGTTTTCCTTTGCTAAAATAAGGAAACTTTGCTTCCTTTGCTCTTGTAAACAAACATTGATTTTCACGAGACTCACAGGCACATGCACAACGCCAACGTCATATGTCATCTGCCCAGAGTTGTGTCCATGTACGAACAGTTGGCGCAAGGTAGGTTAAAGGGATTATTTTGTTTTAAATATGAATATTTTTCTTACAAAAACGCATCGATTCACTACAAGAGGCTTTTATTCAGCCCCCTGAGCTGTGTGATGCACTTTTTATTGTGGATTGATGCACTTTATTGGACTTGTTTTGGACTGATGAAGAGAAACACCCACTTCCATTGCCATGACAGAGCTTGGGAGAGCCAGAATAATTTTTATTATAACTCCAATTGCATTCGTCTGAAAGAGGGAAGTCATATATATCTAGGATGCCTGGAGGGTGAGTAAATAATGGGCTAATTTTCATATTTGGGTGAACTAACTGTTTAAGATGTTTACTTTAAACATTACAATGCTCACGATAGCTTTCATTAATGTTACAATACATAAATCCACTTTAGCAACTAAAGTTCTCTTAGACAGCAATACCATAGAAATATAGTTACTGCACAAATTCAGAATTCAGAATGTTCAGAATATTCTAAAGATGGTGATGCACTTTTTCTCTGGAGAATAAAGGTCAATAAGCTATAGTAGACTGACCTTCTTTTATTTATTTACGGGTGTGATGTAAACACACACAGGTGAATGATGGGAGTATGCAGTTCGCCGGAAAATCTGTCTTCACATCTCTGAAATATTACTAATTATTATGGGTTTACCTGGCCCAAATCCGAATACAGTGTTCAGAAAGGAAATGGCGTGTACTACGATACCCCTAAATGAAATGTCAGATGGGAGGAAAAAAGTATTTCAATGCTTTCTCTCACAACTATATGGTTGGGTAAATATACTGTATATGGAATTTTAATTTTTGAAATTAAAAAATGGTGTGACTGTCTTAAGCATGGTTCAATAAATTACAACTTTTATAAATTAAAAAGAAAAGCATAAAAATGTTAATAAATACCTCCGGCATAATTGTACAAGTGTCTGATTTACTAAATGGCAATCATTTTTTTACATCTATGAATTTCTGAAAGTGTAGGAACTGTGATATATTTTGTCTCTGAAAACCATGTCCTCTGGTGTGACACCATATCCTGATTTTAAATCAGCCAATTCCAGAGAAAATTTTTGTTAGTTGAAGGACCACACTCATGGTCATGTTACTGAAGCCCTCTGTGAAGCCCATGAATTGTGCACTTGGTAAATTTTTGTCTCAGAAATGTTCAAATATGTCACTTTTTTGGAACCACTACAAAAGTGTTACATTTTGTTGTCCTTTGGTGTGACACCCCTAAATTTTTAAATTAAAAACTGTATGTTAAACCACATACTCATGGAAAATTAAGCAAATATGTCTTGCAAACCGCTAATGACAGGTTAACTCAAAATAGCAAGGTCATTAATTGACAGAAAAGGCTGAAATGTCCATTGGTGTGACGCTTGTACCGTCACACCATAGGACAAAGATGTCACAGGGGTCTCTTTAAGAAGCATTTTAAATAATAAATTTTGTTTAACTGCTTTTTATTCTTTTTTGATCATTTTCGGTGTTCTTAAATGCAATAATTATATTAATTAAACTATTTTCTGATGTTTTTGCAGAAAACGTTCTGTTATAAAGTGTCATGAAAATAAGTATAAAATGTGACACTTTGCTTTTGAAACAGAAAGAACTGAGGGGGAAAAATTAGTGGAAGAGAAAGGGCACAGAAATATAGACAAAAAATGAACAGGGATCCACCAAAAGGGAGGAGATCCTAAGAGAGCAATGCAGAAATGAATAGAATCAATGAATAGAATAGAATCAATGCCTTAAAAGCCATACAGTTTTAAAAAATTAATTCACATCTTAATGAACATAGTTTGAATATCAATCATATGTAGTTGTTCCGCACATGCAGTGGGGGGCAAGAAGAGTTTCAGTAACATACTGATGGACAAAGACACTGCATTTTGTTGATGAAAAATATTTAGTTTTGTTTAAAAAAACATGTTGATATTCTTTGTATCAAAATTAAACTTTCTTTGTCCTTTGACATGTTCAAAATTAAATAGAAATATTTTAATAACTACCATTTCTGTCCTTTAGTGTGACATAATGTCCTATGGTGTGACACACATAAAAGAACCACAGATTTGTTTTTATCTCAAAGTATCTTTAAAAAGAAACAGTTGAACATTGCAGATAGTTTGTCGTGTTGTCAGAGTTTGTCTTGAAGTTGTCCAACAAGTCATGGGGAGAAAATGATGTTAATTATAATTTTATATTTAAAAAATAACACTATATGAAAATAAGTGTCTAACAATGAGGATGAAACTCTCTCATGCTATTTGTATATTATTAAGCGTTTTTTCACACCACAGGACAAATTTATGGTACAGTTCAGTAAAAAAGTAAAAAAAAAAAAAAAAAAAAGAAAAGAAAAGAAAAAAGAACTGACGAAGTTAGTGATCCTTTATATTTTCTTAAAGACTTCACACTACATAAATATGCATTTCTTCTTCAAAAATGGTCTTTTACAAAAAAAGTACTTTTTATATGTCAACTACCCATATACATTGTGACCACAGAGAGCTGCTATTAATATGCAGGGATTGAAATTGCTTTTGAATGCACGCTTTTAACTTTAACTTTCAAGATTCGGGATCACATGTACGTGAATACGGACTGGCAGTACTTTCCACACATTTTACAAAATTAGATTTTTGTCACTTTATTTACAGGATCTGTAAATAAAAAAGTAGGCTAAGTGAATTTTATGTACTGTAATGTAACTACCGCTAGCAAGTGGCACCATGTCCCTTTAGTGGCTTTGTAAAACGCCTTATTAGTTTCCGTGCCTTTCCGAATACGGTTTCACTATATCCCTTTACCATAGTGATTTAGTGTAAGGCAAAAACACAGGTTGGAAGATAGTATGTACTTTCATTATGTATTCATTCATTAACAATTTTGGTCATTTTGAACAAAGAAAGAAACATAAAAATGTTGCAAATTAGTTGCATTTCACATTTTTATTAGTGTTTTCAATTTCACTATCTTATGACAGTCTTGTGAACAACATCGACAACAACTGCTCATCGTCCACTTCAACATTTCTGAAAACAAAAAACAGATTCTCGTATTTAAATATTCTTCTCTAAACATTTCTTCCCTGATTATCTTCATTAGCCGTGTATTCTTCTTCAAACACATGCATGCTTTCTCTCTTTTCATCTCCTTCGTTCTGTTCATTCAAGCAGTGCGGTTTTCTTTCTGTTCAGCGGCGGACAAACCAGTCGAGCGCTCAACCATCACAGACCAGATGCACGTCCTCCATCACTCTACATCCATCCGACTGTATTCTGTCTGCCTCTCATTTCTCAGCTCACTGCTAAAGCCCTCAAGGTGTCTGTAGAGCAATGTGAAATGAATTATTGACAGGTGTTGTGTTACATCAGAGTAATTGGTTCCTGATCAGCTCCTGATCAGCTCCGTTTGTAAATACTCTTTGGTTATTTTCTTGTGAAGAAGATTTTGAATACAAGAATCAGTAGATCTTACCTCATTTCAGACATATCCATGAAACATGCAATTCATAGTTGGAATGATATAAGTTTTGGAGGGGTTAGAGGAGGAGAACACTCAAACTGCAACTGGATTCCACACAAAGAAATGGCCTTTAAATCCATCACTGACATGTATTCTTCAGCAATGACTGAGAAATACAGTAGATTCTCTTAGTTTTTTCTTTCAGGTCTTCTGAACTGCATTGAAAAGTTGCCACAACAAACATTATAACAAGTCTTCAGTTATGTTAGGCTCTTAATATTGCGTTTGGGGATAAATTAAAGTTTCTGCGATAGAAATAAAGTTCAAACTTTAAATGAATAGGTTTAAACACAAAAATGAATCTAATTTAGAATTTCATTCTAACATTGTTTAAAACTAATGTGACTTCATGTAACATAACTCTTTTTTTCCAAACAGTAAAAGCAAAAAAATATGAGTATACCTAAATTCAGTTGCATTATTAAATTAGATTTTAAGTGCATGTAAAGGCTTTAGGTGGGATGTGTGCATTGGACATGTTAAATGTTTTTTCCCACATGCTTATAAGTGTTAAAACTGAATTGTTAAGCTTCATTCCTGTGCATTACAGAAACAAGTAAGTAAATTCAGAGACAGCTGCATGCATAGGTAAATAAATATATGAGAATAACAATCCCAAATTTCCAATAAAAGTAATGTAGTAGTTTCGGGAGGGACGAATATCCTCATACAGGACTCGTCCTCAGGCTGTGTAAATCTCTATAACCATTCGATATATTCATCTCCCACAGATTTCATTGTTTCTCTGAAATGAACGTTTCCAAATATGGATTTATTTCCAGCATTCAGATTTGTATTAGGGCAAAATTATGATGCATGGATCAGACAGTTGATTGAAACACCAGAGGGCTTTTTAAAATGTATTAATATGTCTGCACACAGCTGTTGAGACAGACATGACTGATGTTTCTGATAGATTTGAGGTTGTAAAAACTGGAAATGCTTGGATCATGTGATGAGCCTGAAAAAGGATTTTATTTCTTTCCTTGAATAATTTTACTGTCTGAATCGGATTGATTTGGGGTTATTGTTTATGAACTACTTTTTGTCTAGCCAGGACTATGCTTTAAGTTACAGCTGTTTGCATCCAAATTGCATTAAAAGACACATGAGAACCATTTGGTATCATTGATGGTAAATTTGAATATGCATAGGCCAAATAAAATGAAAGAACTATCAATGGATAAAGACAAAACTGTGTCTTTTCTTCACGCAAAGCTATTGTATGATTTCAGAAAACGTACAGTGCACAAGACCTGCTTTCATTTGACACAATCTGCGTTCTGGCAACATGTTTTTCCATTGCTTTAACTTACGTTCTGTTACAAAAAAAATCCACCAGTTTCGACTTCATTTAAGTTAATCAAGATTCACCTAGACAAGATTTTAAAACAAAAATGGTCTTAAAAAGACTTGTACAGTCAATTAGATTATCCCCATATTTCTCTTTAACGCGGGAGTAAGCATATGGGTGCGACTTCCGGTCCATTGTCCGCTATAGGGAAATAACGCGAAGAATAACAGTGGTAAAACTGTTTGCGAAGTGCAGTAAATGGTAAAACTGATTGCACTACAAACCAGTGTGTTCATAATTAAGATAATACATTAAAATAACATGATAACACACCAATTTGCAATATCAAGCAGCAAAACGTTGTTTTGTACAGCTATAAATGGCTGGACGTGGACCAGACTGGAAGCCAGACCCATTAAAGTTACAAATGGCCACGCCCATTCTTACGGAAAAAAGGCGGATGCTTTGGGAAATTTTAAGAAAGCAACTGAACTTAGTTTTTAAGGTGGATTAATTGGGCATTTTTTTACAGTGAGTTTGGAGAACTTACCCAAAAAGTATCTGGAAAAAAGTATATATTGCAGAATGAACATGTTTTAACTGTTCTAAGATGTGTGAGCTAAAATAGAAATTACATCTACTACGCATTTGATTAAGATCTATTGCAGAGGCGTTTTAAAACTGTGAGGCAACCTGCTAAACTCAAACCAGAGTTTATCCTCATTAACCTCGCTAATGTCGCGCCATTGCATCATATCAATGCATTGAATCTGACTTAGAATCAATGCTTTAGTCTGAGTGCGAGAGGAAACAGATGTTCAACAACACCAGCGAATTCACGGGCTATTACTTTACATTAATAGGCTTTATTTAATATTTAATGTGGTGACGGAGGATGAGAATTATTAACAGTCCAAATGTCATTTGCTGTGTCAGTTTGGCTTCAGGGCTGTGAGGATGTTCTCTCCTGTTGAGTTTTTCCAGTGTGGCCTTTAAACTCCCGTGATCTTCACGTTGCCTCAGTCTGTGGTGCTACGGCACAGATCATAATAAAAACATAGTAGGTGTTTTTAAATGCTCTATTACTTTCCGGCGTCAATTCATATTGCTCCACCGCTTCTCTCAAAGTCTCCTATTTATTATTGAAAAGCACATAAGACCCTTATATCACTTAATTCTACTTTGCTGCTTTATATCTCTGGTTCTGTCTGTGTTCTCAGTTCCGCGCGCGTGACAGGTCTCGCTCTGTGCTGAAGTTGGGAAATTGATAACGCGCCGGAGACGCGCAATAAAAACGCCGCCCGCGGGTGCGACACCCGGATCCCCTATTATGCAAATACGGGGGTAATTTTAAAGACAAATCGTTGGCTTTTATTCCCTTATATTTCTGTTTTATACGTCTCGGTTTCTCGGGAGAATAAAACATTTAATGTGTCGAGCCCAATGATGGATCTGACCTTCAATCACTGCAGCGAATGGAGGGGCTTTATATGAAGAGAAGAAAACAAAATACAAGAATTCTGGCATTAATATTCCTAAAATTTGCGCACACTAATTGTGAAAAATATTGGCAATTAAAATCTGAAATCTGAGTGCGTGATTAATAGCGGATCAAATGTCCGTATATTCAACAGTGCACACATGAATATGCAATTCATACAAAAATTAACTTAATGTAGCCTATCTTATCTAACGCGTTTTAAACATTAAAATTAAAGTCATACTGATATTTTGTGGGTCTTAGAAAGTGTCTAAAATATGTGTCTGGATATTGTAAAAAAGGGGAAAAGGTTCACGAAAAGCCGTAAATCTAACTGTTAATTTAAAAAAAAAAAAAACTAATTAATGTCTGACATTGGTTATTTATATCTTAGTAGCCTAATATCTGAGACTTGATTTAAATCAAAATCAAAGTCAGTCGCAAACAAAAATTTTGGATGAAAATGGTTTTAAAGTTTCTTCTTAAATTAAAATGATGAATGCAACATGAATACAAAGATTAAATTTCATAAACTTGGCACGTGATTTAAACTAGATTGTTCTAATATTTCTCCTTTTTAAAAATCTAGACATCCTATTTATCATTGAATTTGAATTGATATGTTAATATTTTTATACTTAGGCATAATTTCAATAATTAGATTAATACAGATGAACTGTAGGCTATTAACAATAAATAAAACCTTTTAGAAAAGGACATAAAAGAAGGCGTTAATTACATTGCTGGAGCAATTATAAAAATCACAGTAGGCCTCTATCCGCACTCGGTCATCTGATGGATCAAACCCCACGGGACACCCTGAGAAACGAGATGACGAGTGATATCGTTCAGGAGCAGATTACACGATAGTGAAGAGCTCAGAGCTTCCTCAATCAATCACACAGAGAGAGAGAGATGGCGGGGGTCCATTACGCAGATACTGTATGTTCAGAATAACAGCCACCAAAATCAATTCAGTTTGGGTGTATGACCAAAGATATACACCGACAAACTGCGTTACAGTGTCAATAAAAATGTTGTTTGACAAAAAGGAATCTGAAGGAGAAGCAAATGTCACATAATTATATGCTATTATCGCGCGTCTAACAGCAAAGAGGCCAAATTTGTCGCCGCGTGCACATATGGCACGGAAACGCGCCAGAAGCACGTTTAGTTGAGTCAAGCGTTACTGCCAGAAATGTCTGAATACATTCATGGGGCGGTTTTTAAAAAATCATTCATGTGTCAACGATAACCTAACAGCCGTCAAAAGCTCAGTGGCGGTGTCACATTTTTAGACACCGTGTCCATTTCACTGGAGAGACTGAAGCTGAAAACTGCCACGCTAATAGTCCGTGAGAGCAAATTACGCTGTCGCACCTCAGGCCACAAATTACATACTTGTTGATTTTCGGGGCTAATACATATGATTTTATTACAAGACATCTAAACTGCATGCTAAATTGTAGAACTATTAAACATTTGCATTTGTTTGCGAGCTACTGAAGTTGGCCTACATGTGCTGAATTAGCCTCGTGTTGTGTTTCGGTCATCTTTACCCGGAGAGAATTTAGTTTTTTGCCGAAAATGCTAGTTAATGTTATCGCTTTGGATTAAAATAGCAGATTGTGTTCACACGGGGTATAACAGCTAAATAAAATGTGATAATTTGATAAACTTGTTACACTTGTGGTGTTCCCGGTCAGAAAATGACCTCATTATGATATATATAATGATATATATAATATATATATGTTTAATTAGCACAGGTTTTGGATTTCTTTCTGGCAATGGTTGCTCGTAGGAATCAGGATCTGAGTTATCCACCTCCGTTTTTCAGTGAACGTTGCTAAAATTATCTACAAATCATGCTTTTTTCACTCAAAAACAGAGGTGTGTAAGTTCTGGTCAATGAGGCCTACAATCATTCAGTTCTAAAGAGAAATTAAAAACTGTGCTAATTGAATTAAGTCAAGTTGACAAAAAAAAAATATCATACAAGATGTGGTGATAATGTAGCATAAATATGCACTTACGAACATTTTTGAAAGAACGGGAACACCACAGGGTAGGCTAAAGGATTTTCAACGCAATTAAGGATTAATTCAGCAGGTGTCAAATGCAACATGTTCACAGCACCTTTAGAAACACAATACAGATGTCCATTTATAAGAGATGTTTAAAGGTATTCTGATCAGTTTTGACAAATGATTTGAATTGCTTTTCTTTATAAATCTACGCTGAAATACAAATCTATTCATGCATGCCAAATAATTGCATGAAAAGCAAACAACATTCACCCTGGAAAAAAATCACCAATAAAAACCCAAAGTAAGTCTTTGTCATTTGTTCTCCATGGTAAAGGATCCAGCGCGGTGTTTGTGTGTGTGTGCGCGCGGGGGCCCGGGGCCGCTTATGTCCATTTCACCTGCTCAGACGCTTCTAAACTGCATTACTGACTCAATCTCCACGGCTCTTTCATTGCGCGTCCTGCCAGCAGCCTGCCCTCGGCAAACACTCCATTTCCCGGTGTGAGGACACGAATTTGGCCGTCAATTTAAAAGGCTTTGCGCGCTCACACAGAAACAGTAGAGCGCGGCGCCACGGTCCGGCACAGAACTTCTCCTCTTTGATGGATATTGTTTGGGTGACATTTATGTAATAAAATCTAATTGGTCTGTTGCGGGATAGTTTTACTGAATGAAATTACGCGGATGGAGAGCGTTTGGCAAGTGGGGTTCGAGCATTCATCAACGCCATGGCACAAATCAATGCTGTACATCTGAGCAGCGGGACTGTATTTAGTGATGACGAACACCGACAGTCTCCGATTTCTACCGAACGATCGATAACGCAATGAATCCTTCACATTTATCTCAGTGAATCCTTTTTGTAGAAAACACCTACTTTTAACTGACAGGACACGAAATCAAGATTGCAGTATTAAGTTTTTAAATACAGAATATTAAAATTGTCGTTTTGAATATGTGCAAACATGAGATATGTTTAGAATATCCTAAATGTATGCATACGTATATGAAAGAATCATATTATAGTGACAAAACGGAATTCTTAAAACCCTGACTGATATTTCCTTTTGGAAATACAAATCATTTTGCATGCAACATTAGAAAGTAAATTCGAAGTTTGTGAGCAAAAGGGTGCTAATGCAATTCCACATAATGAGAGACGTCTGTAAATAAATTAGCAGCAGCATCTTTCAGCCCCAATAAATGCGCATTTCAGAAATTGGTCTGATGACATTACTGAATAACATGATGAGGCTGTAGTTCGCAGTTTTTTTCTCCCCTGTTCCTAAATGTCAACCAATAGACAGAGATAATGACGGTTCGGTTCAGTCGACCAATGAAAACTTGAGCTGATGAGTTTGGCATGAGCCGCGGAGCGGAAACTCGACAGTTTGACGCGCGGCGCATAGGTGGCGAGACCTGTCAGAGTTCAAACAAGGAAATAGAGAAACAAGGACCGTCATCCAAGACCATGGACAAGACTAAAACTAAGTTTAAGCTATTTTTGCCGCAGTTAACGTGATTTCGTTAGTTTCAACCCGTCATAACCTGCTGCGCAACTAGGAGTCATGGAGCGCGCCGAGCCGAACGAGCCGAAACCGCCATCTAAATCAAATCAGGAACCCATACGATTCGGGATCGACCAGATTCTGGGCTCTTTGGACCAGGAGAGCAGGGTCGGAAACACTGTGGATAACAGCCGCTTGGGAAGCCCATCCAGGGCGAGCGTCGCGCCTCATGTTTCCTTACCCGTCTCTCTGTCTGGAGTCACGGGCGCACTAGAGGACTCCGGGCGGGTGTACGGAGTGAGCGGCACTCTGGTGCCCAGTGGAGTGATTCGGGTTCCGGCGCACAGACCTCTAGCTGCCGCGGTGCCGCCGGCCATGGTGAGCGCCGCACCGGCGCTGTGTTTCCCCTGGATGGACAATAACCGCAGGTTCCCTAAAGACAGACTGCCAGGTAAAAGACAAACATCTCTGAAGATGCTGGAGTTTGTCCACACGATGCAGAGATATCTGGCTGTTGGACCTGTGCAGTTTCGTTTTATTTTTCAAAAAAGCTTTCATCTCCAAAAACTATGGTTGACCTTACAACAAGCTTATCACAATGAAATCGCCATGAAAAACTTCATACAACCTTGATTACAAAAATAACCATATAGTTTTTGTAAATAATGTTAATTATAATTAACTAGTATATATTAGTTGCATTGAATGGTAATGGTGTCGATGCCGATAATTATATAAATTTAAATTAGTATATTTAGGCTACATGCTATAAAACAGATGAATGCACTTCCTTAAACTCACAAACGCACACATGCAAAACATTTTGATTATAAAATAGTCAAAGACTAACAAAAACACATTCAAATTAGGAGCATAAAAAAGTTGGTTGCTGTAATATGTTCAATGTTAATTCAAAATATGAATTCAATGATTAGGCCCAAAAGTACATTTAGGCTGTATCAAATTTCTTCAGGCAAGTCAAAAAATCGTCAACAGAACTTTCAACGTTACATTGTAAGCTACACACTTAAAACATGTAAGCTTCAGTTTTTCAGAGTTCATCACAACGTTTTAAAAGCTATTTTAAGAAAAAACGTGCTTGTTTCTGGACCTAAATTATATGGAAAAAAATTGAGAGAAAACGCTCATTCAGTTTAACTTTAGAAATGAGTGCATCATGTTTTGTTCCTTTAGGGAAAATGTTGATTTAATCATATTTCGTTTCAATCATAGGCTGGATGATAGTTTCAGTGAATCACGTTAGCTACATAAATCTGCAGTATTATTAAAATTAATGAATGTTTAATTAAATTACCTCAAATTCGATTTATGTTTGTCCTGCATGTGGACAAACAGCTGTTTTTGGTAGGGAAAAGATGCACAGCTTGCAAAATATTTTTCGTTATATATCAGCTATTTTACGTGTATCTTGAACAAATAATACAATTTGCCTACAAAGTCCACAAGATCATTTTGTTTTAAACTCTAATAATAAACTATTGGGCTAATTTAGCGGAATTATCCGAGAAATGTGTTTGTTTTCAGAAGATTCATAGGAAAAGAGCATCATTAATGACTCGTGTCCCTCTGTTTCGCAGCTCTCATTCCGTTCACCGTGACCCGGCGGATCGGTCACCCGTATCAGAACCGAACTCCCCCAAAACGGAAAAAGCCCCGCACGTCGTTCTCTCGTGTGCAGATCTGCGAGCTGGAGAAGCGCTTCCACCGGCAGAAGTATCTGGCCAGTGCGGAGCGGGCGGCCCTCGCCAAGAGCCTGAAGATGACGGACGCGCAAGTCAAGACCTGGTTCCAGAACCGACGGACCAAGTGGAGGTGAGACCGGTTTGACCCAAATCTGTTCACCCGAACACTATAGACTTGACTGAAAGATTTCAAAACAGTGCAGACGCTTTTTATTTGATAAACTTGTTGTTTTTTAACGCAAAGTTGGAAAATGTAGAGTAGCTACTTAACGAAGTGCAAACATGTAGTGGCATTTAAAATTGTTTACATTTGAAGTAAATTATTTTACGAAAGTATTTAATTATAGCCTAATGAAATAAATTACATTAAATATATTCTCAGTTATAAATATAGTTCTCAGAAGCGGAAGCTGTCATAATCGGAAACTACAACAAAAACCTTTTTGAGTTCTCATTTGCTTCAATGGCAAAATAAAAAATCAACGAAAGCGTTTCAGATAAAAAAAAAAAAAAGGAGGGATCGATTGCATTGAGCAGAAGAGAGAAAACTGTCAGATTTGACGTCATTCTCTCAGGATTTGTGTTTGAAACACAGTTTTTTGTCATTTAAATCCAAGGTAAGAAAAGTATAGTGTTGTAAATGTACATTAAAAATGAAAATGATCCAGATCTGAGATGTTAATAATTGGGGAAACACACCACAGTCTGTAAAAGGGGTCTATTATTATCATAATTTAATTTAAAATCCACAGATTATTAAATCTGAATTTTATCAAAGGGTCAAATGTTTTGGATTCCCTTACTAACTGTAATCTTACTTAAAAATGTCCAGAAGGCAAACAGCTGAGGAAAGAGAGGCGGGACGTCAGCAAGCCAATCGGATGCTGCTTCAGCTTCAGGCCGACGCCCTCCAGAAGTCCATGAGCGAATCAGTGTCGTCAGATCCTCTATGTGTGCATAACTCCTCCCTCTACGCCCTCCAGAACCTCCAGCCTTGGGCCCAGGAGAGACCAGGTAAAATGGCCCCAACGACCACCGCACTGGCTTAAAAATCTCCAACATGATACTGGAATCAGGACAGTGAGGCTTCAAACTTCAAATCTGAATATTAATCAGGCTTTTTGACTGTTTTTTTTTTTTTTTTTTTTTTTTTGTAAATCTCAAAGCATCTAAGCACTTTTTGTGGGAATAGTGAACTGTAATGTCGTCTGTGAGTTTGTTACGGACACAAAAACTTTCCAAACATGTTCCCATGTAGATGCTGCCTTGGAGAAGTAGGGTAAAACATTCACAGACATTCACAAACGTTCAGCTGTTGATGCACAGATCTGTATATATGAACTGTTGTCTGTGAGAAAGTCTACAATCTATTGTACTTATCGTAATTATTTTGTGCTCTTATGGTGGCGATGCATTACCGACTAATGTTTGTTATTGTCAACGTACTTTCAACCCGGAAAAGCAATGGTGTGTAAATACAGTATAACACTGAACAATCAGCATTATGCATTGAAAATTTTATTGTTAAATAGTTTATACAACATTTCAACAAGAGGATATTTAAGCTTCACGTCTTCTCAATCTGTCTTGTCTGATTGACCGTCTGTCTCTCCGTCCTCGAAAAATAATCGTCCCTGTACTTTATACAATACACAGTTTTTATATAACTCTCTGAGACACTGCCGCTCCAAATTTGATCATTCAGGCCCACTTTGCAGAGTATTAAATATACAATGTGTGTAATAAATCAAATATCATTTATTTTAAACTCATAATGCTGTACCGGCACAGTGATTGTTCAAAAACACATCATAACATGATCAAAAATGAGCCGAAAATGAATAAAAACAGCAGTACTATGGTTTTCAGAGCATAATTGGGTCTGCCAGGACTGTTTGTGATTGTGATTGTGAGAAACACAGGTTTCAACACACTTTTTAACATGATGGCTTATGCTTCCTGGCACAGAAGTATTAGTTCATGTTATTATGATATTTTATATATTTTAAAAAATAATAAAATGATATATAATTATTAATATTTATATATATTTTAATTTTTGAAATATATTTAAATATATTTAAAAAATATCTCCTTAATTTATATATAATTATATAATTCCTAATTTAATTTCCTAATTCTCAACATTGGATGACAATTAAAAAATGATATATATATATATATATATATATATATATATATATATATACATACTGTCATCCAATGCTGAAAATTGAACCGGTAACCTTTTATATATATATATATATATATATATATATATATATATAAATATATATATATTTTACTAAATTAAAAATATTTCCACTATTTTTCAACTCTCATGGGAATTGAATCTGTGACCTTTGGGTTACAAATCCAACTCTCTAACCATTAGGCCACAACTAATATCCCATTTCACTCAGAAATACATTTGATTACGGAGCAGTTGAATTGTGTATGTCATTTATGTTGAGTTGCATTTGTTGAGACAAAGCAAACAGTTATATAAATCTTTTATTTGCTGTCTTTTAATTAATTTCATTCATTTTTTTGCTCTCTTAAATTATGTCACAGTAAGGTGGCATTATGGCTGCATAAAACAGTACTACGTTTTGGCAATTCACAGCTTTCACGCAATAAAAAATAAAACAAAATGATTTTATATTAGTTTAACACAAACAAAAATATAGTGGCTGCTAAAGTTTGCTACGGCACCTGTCAATCAAAGTCACATTTCACCCTACAATCATAAGAAATAAGAATTTGCTGCCTTTATATGTATGCGTATTTGCATAAAATCACTGTAATTCATTAATAAGAACCACATATTGAGGATACTGGGATGAAATGTGACCTGGACGTCAGATCTTCTCCCGATGACACTGACTGACAGACAAACAGACCAATCAGAAAGCAGATATCTGAGTAGGCGGGGGTTAAGAGCAATCACAAGCCAACAGGGGACAAGTGACGAATACTGACTATATCACTAATAATGGACACGAACAGCAAGCAGTGATGGACAGGATGACGAGATGCACGAGCACAAGACAAATACTGTCCAAAACAAACACAGTGTAACACAGACAAGCCGGTTTAATGACTGCTGATTGGTCGGTTCATGAAAAAACCACTGGTTATACTACTGGATTAGCATTTATACCTAAATGACGGACACATAAAATGGTCTTACGATAAGAACTAGTCACAGGTTGAGTGTATCGGATGTTGTTCAGCAAAAAATGTACCTAAAATCCACCATGAACAGGTTAAAATGCATCAGGTATCGGTAATGTATTTTCAAATCCCTCACAGTAGATTCAGTCCCATGGGAAGAGTTCAGCTGGCTTCTACAGGACCTCTTGGAAAACCACTGGGTCTTTAACACAATTACTGACATGCTTTTTTAACTAGTATCTTTTTTGGTTATAGACATATGAATCTCACATTTGCAACAGAACGAGGTCAAACACCAGGGTTTAAAGGACACGTCGGGTTCCCGGCACGTAAATCAAACAGTCGGCATGTTGCCATGGTAACAAGGTGATGTCAAACTGCAACCATGGTGATTGGGGTAAAAGTTGTTCCTCCTTTTTTTTTTGATGGGGTTCAACAGTTCATTGGTTTCTTTCTTCTTGTGGCTCTATATGACATTCTCAAAGAGCTGCAGTGACCGCATGATGTTTTCATCCTGAAGATGAAACAAATGAGAAGAGTAGAAAGGACATTTAATGAGAGACAGAGGTTCAGACAGAGAAAAAGGAACACAAACAAGGTAATAATACTTTAAAAACTATTATGAAGATGAAAAAAAAACAAGTCTGTCTTTAGACTATCAGTGTGTTGCAGTACAAATAACCACCCAATTAGACAAGAAGCAGCCGTTATGTGCAGTTATGTGGTTAAAACACCGCATAGATTATTTCACAAGTGCAGAATTCGTCTCTCTTTCCGGCTCAGCGCGAGCCAACGCGCCAAAGGGCTGTTGGAATTTGGCAGTTGCGTGACGTCACCAAACATTCTAAATCCCATAATGTGGGAGCGTACTCTCAGGGGCACAGAAATTAGAATCCCACATGTGGGACCATACCGCTCAACAGGTTAGGATTCTTACATTTTTCATAAAGAGTATTTCATAAAGCATTTCAGCACTAAAATTAGCTCCTAAATCTGAGAAACGTTAGAAGTAGTGAAGAGGACTCCTAAATCACTAAGACCAAATCACAAAATAATAATAAAAAAACAATACAAAGCATCACAGAAGTTCTAATGGTTTCCACTGTAAAAACGGTTTCCTGTAGTGTGTTTTGGTACATGTTCCATTAGGATTTCGTGGTTTTAACAAGCAAATAATAGAAGGCGACCAATTACCAGTAAAGACCAACGGGCACCATTACAGTTTCCCATTATAACCAGTAAAACCATTACAAATTCTGTGATGGTTCCTGCTGTTTCTTTCGGCAGGGCAAATGGCTGTTGTCCGCAATCTGCGTTGGAATGTAAACATTTCAGAAACAGGCTGCATTTGTTTGCATGTTTTCCCATGCATCTTTTTTGGTTTTGGAGGTTATCCAACTCCATCATTTTCTTTGATTATATTGTTTTCATTAACAAGTTGGGCAAGAAGCTGCTCTTGCATCCAGTTTGGTTTTCTTTTAGAATTGCATGTCTTACCATCAGCCATGATTAATCAACTCTGTTAATTAAAAGGCTGTCTATATGCATATCCGCTAACTTTTTACGAGAAGCACACATGTAAGAGGCTGACAATTAGCTGAACATACAGTATACTTGTTTAATTAATGACACTTAGTCTGCATTTTAAAATCTTTTTTTTTTTATTGTGGCTACATTTTTATTTTTAAACCTTTATTTGAATGTGGCAACATAAGCGCTTTACAAAATTTCTATGAATAAATCTCTGACAGAGACCCCTCCACTATCAGCCAATCACTGTGTGCATAGTTAGTAAGTATGTTGACATTATTCATCGCAACGGGGTCAACCCCGCCCTTACTCTTAGCTTAAAGGAGAAGTCCACTTCCAGAACAACAATTTACAAATAATTTACTCACCCTCTTGTCATCCAAGATGTTCATGTCTTTCTGTCTTCAGTCCTAAAGAAATTATGGTTTTTGAGGAAAGCATTTCAGGATTTTTCTCCATATAATGGACTTCATTGGTGCCCCGATTTTGAACTTCCAAAATGCAGTTTAAATGCGGCTTCAAAGGGCTCTAAACCCAGTTGAGGAAGAAGAAGAGGGTCCTATGTAGCGAAACGATTGGTTATTTTTTTCTAAAAATAAAAACTTTTTAAGCACAAAAGCTAGTGTAGCACAGGCTCTGCGATGTGTGTCCATGATGCTACGGAATAATATTGGGTCGTTCTTGAACGATTCTTTCATTTTTTACGAATCTTTAATGTGACTCTGGAAGAATGAGAAGTTTCGGGAGTGATTCGTTCAGTCGCGCATGCGCAACATCCTATTTGGTTCTGTACTGGAATTAGTTCACCTGTTTCAAGTCTTCAGGTTTTTCAAGTCATTCATTCATCGTATGGGGCTGTCACGTGATGAACAATCGACTCAGCCATGATCAACGTTTGTGTAAGCAGTAGATGTGTTAGGGAAGTAACACGTAACATTTTAATTATACTTTGCTAAAATGAACGAAATGACTCGAAAAAGATTTTTTCATTTTGCTGAATGAGACTCAAAGGTCAGAGTCAGTAAAATGATCCGAACTTCCCATCACTACTACGAATCACGTGTAAGTTCATTGCCTGTGCACCTAGTATGGCGAAAAAGAGGAGGACATCGTTGTACCTTTTTGTTTGTAAACAGTGTTTACAAACTTACTTGCACTTTCTTAGTCTTTGCGTGTTCACTTTGTAAACACTGGGACTGGACCTTTCAACGTGATTCAATAGCGTCGTGAACGCGTATCCCAGAGCCTGTGCTAAACGAGGTTTTGTGCTTAAAAAGTATGAAAAATGTATTTTTCGAAAAAAAAAATGACAGATCGTTTCGCTAGATAAGACCCTTCTTCCTCAGCTGGGATCGTTTAGAGCCCTTTGAAGCTGCATTTAAACTGCATTTTGGAAGTTCAAAATCAGGGCACCAGTGAAGTCCATTATATGGAGAAAAATTCTGAAATGTTTTTCTCAAAAACCATAATTTCTTCACGACTGAAGACAGAAAGACATGAACATATTGGATTAAGAAAATTATTTGTGAATTGTTGTTCTGGATGTGGAGTTCTCCTTTAAGATTTCTCTCTATGTCTTAGTAAAAGTTTGTCTCAGCAGCTTTGTGAATAGGTTTTAAGAGAAATCTCTTACCTAAAAACTTTTACTGCTATTTAGGAGAATTCTTAAATGTTTTGTGGATACGGGCCCTGGTGTTGTGCTGTAAAGAATGTAAATTAAAAAGTAATACTGAACCGAAATAACCAAATAATGAAACGAAAACTTGTTATTTTGGAAAGATTAAAAATTCTAAAAGTGTAAATAAACGTAAACAAATAAAATTAAAACTGTTAGTTTCTAATTTTGGAAATAAAAAGGAAATTAAAAAAAAAAAACTATTTCTAAACAACAAATGAAAGAATATTAAAATGTTTATTTTAGTGATAACAAAAATTTTAAACCAAATCGGGCTCTTTTTTTTCTTAAATTTTTTTCTTAAGAATTAAACTAAATGTAAACAGTTGTTACATCCAGCATAATTACTAGGAGATTTGATTAATATCAATTCTTGGGGTCAAAATTCGATTAAAAATTGTTTCATGATTTTTCAATTTTTAATCACAATTTACGATACAAAAACACACCTGTCTATAGTATGGGTAGTCCTAACTCAAGAAATCAGTGTTTTCTATTAACTATTAACTTCCTAATAAATTCAACCTACCCTAACTGTATTGACCCGGATTATACAGTTTACATGCGCATTGCAGAGCTAGCCAAGACGAAGTTAAAAAGGGTTTGAAGTTAAAAAGTATCTAAATTGTACATTTTTTAGAAAATAACCAATCGTTTTGCTAGATAAGACCCTTCTTCCTTGGCTGGGATTGTTTAGAGCCCTTTGAAGCAGCTTTTAAACTGTATTTTGGAAGTTCAAACTCACAGGCACCATAGAAGTACATTATATGGAGAGAAATCTTGAAATGTTTTCCTCAAGAAACATAATTTCTTTTATGACTGAAGAAAGAAAGACATGAACATCTTGGATGACAAAGGGGTGAGTGCATTATCTGTCAATTTCTATTCCGGAAGTGAACTTCTCTTTTAAATAAAAATGGCAGTTTATAAAAATGAAAGTAAAACCAGAAAACCTAAAAATAAAATCTTATTCAAAAATATTACCAAAACTAAACAAAATATGCTTCAAAGATATTGGACTGGGCATAAAAGAGGAGCTTCATTCATTAACGAAAAGGTAGTTTGGGGTGTCCTATTTAACAAAACCAAGACTGGAAAAAAAGTAAATAAATAGGGCTGAATAGTATAAGTACATATTTAATAAACAAATAAATAAATGTATATATTTGGATGGTTGTCAGTTGGCAGGACTGATTTAGGCCTAACTGATGTTTTATCAAAAGTGCAATGCTCACTCTCTGACACCAGAGGGCACTGCTTACATTTAAGAGAGGAAGAAAGTGACAGGCTCCGAATGGAATGGAATACTAGTGCATACTGCATACTGCACAGTATGTTTAGTTTACTTTTTAAAGAAATAGTATGTGAAGCATGCAATGAGAAATGTATCAAACATGCTACACGGTCACAAACTCAGGTTTAATTCAGCAAATGGCATCTAATTGTTCACCTTTAAATAATTAGATCAGATTTCATGCATACTAAAATTGTATGCTTTGCATAGTATTTTTTGCAGTATGTATACAGTACAGAATATGCAAATTTTTATGTATGGAAGAACCAGATAACCTACTAGATTTGCAGAAATGTGCAGTATACAAGCATACTTTGCGCTGTATACATGGCAAAAAAAGTATGCATGGATAAGGCATGTTTTTACAAATGTTGTCGCTTATTCTGTTATTCCATGCATACTAAATTTTATACCGCACACATACTGCAAAAACAGTATGAATAGTATGCTTGTATAATGCACATTTTTTAAATGTAATAGGTCATTTGGTTACTCCATGCATAATACATTTGCACTATATGCACTGTACTAATAAATAGTATGCATAGTATGGCATTCTGAACATGAACAGGTACTGTACCTCTTGACAGGAGAGAATAAACTCATCAAGAGTGACAACTCCATCTCTGTTCTTGTCCATTTTCTGCAAAAAAGTGATTTATAATGTGATGAAAACAGACAACATTGCTGTACAGACAAATTTTCAAGATGTACAAAAAAGAAAGCTGACCTGAAAGAAAGCATCTACATGCTGTTTGGGAGTGTCTGTCTTTAGAGCGGGATACGTGAAGCGGCCCATCATGTCATATATGGCTTTCACTATATCAGTCATCTCCTGCAACAGTATGATGCATTGCATTATCAAATCAAGTATTTAAATATCATTTTACTATGACATATTATTGAAGCTATAGAGTGATGACTGATAGACACACCTCTTTATTAATATAACCGTCTCTGTTAATGTCGTACAGGTTGAAGGTCCACTGTAACTTCTCTGTTGTTGTTCCTCTCAACAAGATGGACAGAGCTGTTACAAAGTCCTGACAGAGAGAGAAAGAGACAATGAGGAGTGATTTATCACTGGAGACACAATCATAAAGCCCTGCTGACACACAAATAAAAATAACAACAGAGGAAACAAGGGAGGTGAAGAACAATGGATAAACAAAGAGAAATTGCACCTCAAATTTGATGGATCCATTGTGGGAAGAGTCAAAGGCGTTGAACAGGTAATGTGCGTATGTGCTAGCATCTGCAGAAAACACACACACACACACACACACACATATAAACAGCTTTAAAGCTGAGAACCTCTCAAATACGATTTCATAGTTAGCTTATAAAATTTCACTGGTAACACTTTACAATAAGGTTCATAATTACATTAGTTAATTACATTAGTTAACATGAACTAAGAATGAACAATACTTCTACAGCATTTATTAATCTTAGTTAATTTCAACATTTACTAATGCATTATTAAAATCACAAGTTCTGCTTGTTAGCATTAGTTAATCCACTGAGAACTAACATGAATTAACAGTGAACGGCTGTATTTTTATTAAAGGAGTCATCAGATGCAAAACTCACTTTTACATGTTGTTTGCACATAAATGTGTGTTGGCAGTGTGTGTACACAGCCACCCTATTATGATAAAAATCCACCCAGTGGTATTTTTGTATCCTTTATAAGAAATATCCCCTTTTTCAATTCAAGCCATTCTCAGCTTCTTGTCAGTGTGACGAAGCAGCTCTCATGATAATTGATTGACATGACCGTCTTACCTTAGACCCGCCCTGACTGAGACAACAATGTCTCCGAGCGATTGAGGTGTTCCGTAGTTGGATGTAATAATGAACATAGCAGTCCTCATTTACTACCGACATCTGAGCCTCTGAAGGCACAGAGGATTAACATTACTTTCGTTTTAGAAGGAAATGCACCCACGAGCTAGATAAATGCGTCTATGTTCGCTTGAATCGTTCGCGATGCAGCTACACCTACAGCAGAAGTGAGTATAAGGGTTTTTTATGCATCTCTGCAAATTGCCTTTCTTAATAATGTGCTAGTTAGCAAGTTTAGTGGCTAAACGCAGCTAACATAAACAGACCTGCTGGTCACCCTACAGAAGTGAGGGGCGGGGTGAACAGAGCTCATTAGCATTTAAAGGAACATGCAATAGATTGGCTCGCTCTGAACAGGGCTGATTTTGACAAGGTAAAATGTTTTTTTTACACTACCACTGAGAAATTTTAACCAAAGTATGTTATAGACTTCTCATTAAGACCCTAAAGAATCATATCAACTTGTGGAAAATGGGCATCCGATGACCCATTTAATGACCCAATACTAACAAAGATGAATAAATAGTGTAATATTGTTCATTGTTCGTTCATGTTAGTTAATACATTAACTCATGTTAAATAGAGAAGTCCACTTCCAAAACAACAATTTACAAATAATTTACTCACCCCCTTGTCATCCAAGATGTTCATGTCTTTCTTTCTTCAGTCGTAAAGAAATTATGTTTTTTGAGGAAAACATTTCAGGATTTTTCTCCATATAATGGACTGATGTGGTGCCCCCGAGTTTGAACTTCCAAAATGTAGTTTAAATGCAGCTTCAAACAGTCCCAAATGCGGTTGTAAACGATCCCAGCTGAGGAAGAAGGGTCTTATCTAGCATAACAATTGGTTATTTTAATAAAAAGAATACAATTATTATACTTTTTAATGCCAAACGCTCGTCTTGTCTTACTCTGCTTGGACTGTTTTGTTCCGGTTCGTGACAGTTAGGGTATGTCGGAAAACTCCCATCTCATGTTCTCCCCCAACTTCATATCGTCCTATATAACCTTTTTTGTTAAGGGTGTTTGATCTTCTTTGCATGTTCTTGTTGCAAAGACTGGGTCAGAACTTCTGCAGCAATGTGGAAGTGATTTTGAAATGATTTTTGAGTTCAATGAAAGCAAGGCAAGACAAGCGTTTGAGATTGAAAAGTATTTAAATTTTATTTTTTTAATGAAAATAACTTATCGTTTCGCTACATAAGACCCTTCTTCCTCGGCTGGGATCGTTTACAACCGCATTTGGGATCATTTGAAGCCGAATTTAAACTGCCTTTTGGAAGTTCAAAATCGGGGCACCATAACAGTCCATTATATGCTGAAATGCTTTTCCTTAAAAAACATAATTTCTTTATGACTGAAGAAAGGAAGACATGAACATCTTGTATGACAAGGGGGTGAGTACATTATATGTTAATCTTTGTTTTGGAAACAACAACGACTCCTTTAACAAATGACACCTTATTGTAAAGTGTAATTAGTGTAATCAGTAGTTTAGAAGCAAAACATATTTGTGACCCTAGACCACAAAATATATTTGTAGCAATAGCCAAAAACACATTGTATGGGTCAAAATGATCGTTTTTTTGTTTTATGCCATTAGGATATTAAGTAAAGATCATGTTCCATGAAGATATTTAGTAAATTTCCTACTGTACGTATATCAAAACATAATTTTTTATTATTTTTTATTAATATGCATTGCTAAGAACTTCATTTGGACAACTTAAAAGGCAATTTTCTCAATATTTTTATTTATTTATTTATTTAATAAATCTCGGCCAAATATTGTCCTATCCTAACAAGCCATACGTCAGTGGAGAGCCTATTAATAATAAGCTTTATATATCTCTATATAAATCTCAATTTCAAAAAATTGCCCCTTCTGACTGTTTTTTGTGGTTTCACATTTGATCTTTTAACATTGATCTTACATGAGCATTCAAAAAAGTGAGATCCTGCTCACAAACACTGTAGTAGAGAGGATCATTTTAAGTAATGATGAACACTTTGTAACTATATACTCAAGTGATTTGACTGAGACACAGACAGATCAGCTACAAACACACACTGACCGCCGTGAGGAAAGAACTGCGAGTAGATCTGTTTGAACGTATCCTCGTTGACCACACCACTGGGACACTCCTGAAAAATAACCAGAAAAACACACACACACTTGATTTAATAGATGAACAGATGAACTATCAGGAAAACATGTGTCTACATGTGTGGGTTTGCATACGTTTTTAAAGCCTCTATAGAGCACTTGCAGCTCTTTTTTGCTGAAGTTTGTCTGTGACTCCAGCTGCTCTAAACCCTCGGGACGGTGACACACCATAGACAGCTCCAGATCATCATCCACCTTATCTACAGACAGATCAAAACAGATTACAATACATTTTATTTACTTTATATGATGCATTTAAATGTGAAACACAATATTCAAATGAAAATTTATATATATATATATATATATATATATATATATTATCAGTAACTGATGTAGCATCTGGAACAATCAGACATACATTAATTGTTACATTTCACAAATAGTCTTTAGATCCAACAAGCCAGCTATATGCTGGAGCTCCAAAAGGGCTCAGTTGCCAGAACGACTATCTGATAAGAGGTTTTATTGCCCAGAGGAATGCACATCTGCCCATGCTACATTTGCCCATAGGAAAGGCACAATGCCTACAGAAATAGACTCCTTTCCTATTCATTCACAGACAAACCTTTCTTTGACCTTCCTATCCCACATAGCCCAGGTCATTGTGTACAGTATTACTGCATTGTATTTTAATTTTGTCTGTTGTATTTGTATTTGTCTTTCTACTGTTTTATGTATGCGTTATGATAGATGACTAGTCGTATAACCCACCTATGCCATGCTTGGTCTCTTTGAATTCATATTTTGATGATCTAAAAGATGGTGTAAATTAGATGTTGATACCTATGCAACATATTAGTGTTTTAAAAATCCTTAGTAGTTTTTGCATCAGCACCCAATCGAATTACATATGCAAAATACCATGCTCACGGACAAAGAGTCGTAAACTTTCCCTCCAATGGTGAAAGTTACCATTGGTTCGTGGACCTCCTGGAGGCACAGCCTCCAGAGAGCTTAAAGGCATCAAACGATTGATCGCCTCCCCCTCTCTCTCTCTTCACTCTCTTCACTCGTCTGCAACATCTTCCGATTGCTGCCCGTGTGGAGGAACCCACGGGGAGCCTGAGCCGGCACAGGGCGTGCCCATACAGAGCTGTGGCTCTCGACCACAAAGAGCCAGACATTTCCACTCAACCCTGGAATTCATCTTCATGACTCGCCTCAGTCAGTCAGTGGTTCTTTTAGAACCTAAGAAGATGAGCTAGAACTCCTCAGGACTTCCCTAAGTGCGCGCCAGGCCTTGCGGCCTTTCCATTCCCCAAAGATCACAGGATTTCAGCTGGGTCCCTCTCAGCTCTTGGTTGTTATTTACTTTTCACATGGAAAGAAACTCCCAGTCACCATTGAGTCAGAATATCCAAATCAGAATATCCCGAAAGAACATGATTGCAATTCCAAAACCACCTCTGCTCCAAACCATCAAGACTTTCACCAGAGACTGCATTTGGACACTTATTCAACGACCAAGGCAATGCAAGTATCGTACATTTAACTAAACAAACAGAGGTTTAGTATAAGCTGTAGACAGCACTGATGGTTTCACTCAGGTGGTTAACTGACTCTTTTCATAGCTACATTCTCTTGTCTCTCTAACTGCTTCTCACTGACCCTTCCCCCATGTATGAGTGATTTCATGTTTGTTTGTTTAGATTAGTTATGTGTTAGTCCTTCGTTAATAAACCATTGTGCACAAATTATATGAGTTTTGATTCTGATTCTGCCTTGCAAATTAATGTCCCTTTACGATTTCGATTCGAGCTACATGCTCTAATGCAGCGGTACTTTAAGAAAGTTATTTTCTGTGGCCAAGAAAATATCATTTCTTAGAGTTGATATAAAATTATACCGAATGTTTGCTGCGCGAACAGATTAGTTGATGGAAAAATTAATTCTGCTACAGTTACTACTGGCAGTTGAACCAAATAATTGTAATTAATCATAATTAATTGTAATTATTTATACACATTTCCCTTTGAGCTAAAATCGCTACACTGATTACATGGTAAAAAAGTGTCATTTCAGAAGCAGAGAAAATTACATTTTTCATTATTATATTTATATTAAGACAAACTTAAAATAATAATAATAATAATCTGTTTTGCATATCATTACATAAATAAAATTCAATACAATGTAGTGTAAATACCATGTAAAACATTATTTAAAAAATAACAGTAAAATTGAGAAACAACCAAGAATACATATATTTCACCTAATTGAACTTTTGATGTCGGTATGTTTTTTTTTGTTTGTTTGTTTTTTTTTTGTTAATTAAATTAATTAAGTACGTTATCTATTCATCAAAGAATCCTGAAAAATAAAAAGCAGCACAGTTTCCAAAAAAACTATGAAGCAGCACAACTGTTTTCAACATTGGCAATAATCAGAAATGTTTTTGAGCAGCAAATCAGCATATTAGAATGATTTCTGAAGGATCATGTGACAATGAAGAATGGAGTAATGATGCTGAAAATTCAGCTTTGATCACAGGAATAAATTACATTTTAAAACATATTCAAACAGAAAAGAGTTATTTTAAATTCTAAAAATATGTCACGTTTTTACTGTATTTTGTTCAAATAAAAGCAGCCTTGGTGAGCAGAAGAGATTTCTACAAAATCTCTTGTGGTTAAAATCTTAACCACAAACTTTCACACAATAGTGTAGATCTAAAAAAAAGATGAGATCACTGTCCAAAATAATGAACATTGATTTATTTCTAAATCTGACGCACTGAATCATTTGTTTCAGAAATGTAGCGAAACTCCTTTGTGTACTAGAGATGACGACAGCAAAGCCACACGACCGTAAAACATGCGTTTGACATTCACAGTGTTAGACACGCATGATTGGTTCATTTGCATGTATTCATTTAGCAGCTACCTAATTTTATCATACTTAAAAATAATCCCTAGGGAGATAGTTAATTAAAACCATAAAAAACATTTTGTTATTTAAAATAACTGAAAAAATCAGTTTCAAAAAATATATATTTTGTTTCAGCTAGTTATCAAGCCCACATTTCTTATTTTAATTTAGTTTAATTTGATGTACTAAAATAAACTATAACTGAAATCTAAATAAATAAATAAATAAATAAATGCAAAAATTACTAAATCATTTACTTCAATTAAAATGGAAAATTTAAAAATGAAAACTAATTTAAAATGTATTAAAACCATAATCTCAATGGTAGTAATATAACACTGATCCTGTATATAAACCCTACTGTACCTCAAAAATCACAACAATAACACTCAACCAAATGGAGAAAAACAAACAAACATACAGTTAGAAATATATAGGTGACTGACTAAGATCATTCTGGCATGTTAATCATAATACATGAGGACGGACAAGGGGTGTGTGTGTGTGTGTGTGTTAAAGCACTGAAGGACACACACAGGTGAGGTCAAAGGTCATGTGCCAGAGGCTCTCACTGCTGCTTAATGTCCTTTAGCAGCACCACATTACAGCACTGCTCTCTCTCTCTAACACACACAATGATCTGACACAATTTTAGTCATTCAACTTCAGGAAATCCATGTTTAATTAAACAATTTGCAGATTCTCTCTAATTGTTTCTGAAATTTACAAGTAATTTCTGAGTGAAAATCATTTCAGTTCAAGTAAATCCCACACCAGCTGTTTTTCAGTACAAGTCTAAAGCATCACAATTTTCTGTTTGTTATAAATATATTTATGATTAATGTTTTTCTCCTTGATACCTTGATCTTATTCCACAGCTGGAAGAATTAATTTTTCTGCAGAATTATGGTGAAAAACGTGACTTTCTGGCAGAGGTTAAATCTGATTCATGGCACAAATTTATTATCAGACATCTATTCTGTTCAACACACACACAGAGCTCTCAGAAAACATCTGAAAGTTCACTTCAAGCATCCAAACTCTTAATCTATCAGTCAAAGATGGTAGTTTAGCGAGTCTCACCCTCTGTGCTGATGAGTCCGAGCGTGTGCAGGAGTTTGAGAGCTCCACACAGCAGCAGCACTATGGCTAAAGTTTGCAGTCCGTCTCCCTCTGCTTTCTCCATCATTCTTGATTTTCTTTATTAGTCTTAATAATCTTATTTTCCTCTCAGTTTCATTCCAGTCCCTTTCTGTATTTGCTGAGCCCTCAACATCCATCTTTATATACACCTCTCTCTCTCACCTCTTTGACATCTGCTTCTTTGTTTCCCCGTTTGTCCTCTCTCTCTCTCTCTCTGTGTGTGTGTGTGTGTTTCAGTAATATTCACTATGCTCTTTATCAAATTCTCATTATGCAGGGCAATTAGAGTTCAGCCAGATTTTGAATTTACCCAGGTTTTGTTTTATTTCACACGACAAGTTTTTTTATGGCTTTAGTTTTAGTATATTACAATAACCCTGATTACAATTAAAAAATTACACAAAAGTAATGAATAATTACAAATGAATAATTACATTAATTTTGACTATTTCCCTCATGTATGCCCTGATATATTAAGCAATACTCCAGATCTAAATGTATTCCATGTTCAATGTCATTTTTTTAAATAAATAAATAAATAAATAACAAAACATTTTTATTATGTTTCATAGTCCTTTAAAGAGGTTAAAATGTATAGAATTTGAAAAGAAGAAATAAAATGAAAATGAAATTTTCATTTTATGAAAATGAAAAATCTTTTTTTTAAAGTTTATCATTGGTTAAAAAAAAATGTAAAGACTTTACATACTGCCAAACGAAATTTGAATTTGAATTTATTTTAGATAAAATTAGCTGTATTTCACATTAAGTTTTTTATGGTTTTAGAATACTATGATAACCTTGATTATAATTCAAAAATTCAAAAACAAATAGTTACACATTAATTAACTATTTACACCTTTTGTGCCCTGATATATTATATATAATGCTACACCTCTAAATGTATTCCATATTCAACAATAAAAAAAAAAAAAAAAAAAAACATATCTATTATTTGTTATATAGTGATTCATTGCGAGAAATATGTTCAAATGTATCAAATATGAAAAGATACAAAAAGTTTTTAAAGTTTATCTTGATTTTTGCTATAAAAACATTACTCTAAAATATATTTTTTATATGAAAACAGATTTTGCCTTCCATGACCACAAAATGTCCCTCTTCCTGTATTCAAATAACTTCAATACATAAAAATAACATGACATCATGATTTGAATATCTATGAGTAAATTAGAGTATTATGGGATATGAAGTATTCTATTACATTTCTAAAACATTGATTTATTAAGTGTAATTAAACACATTAATTAAATGCAAATGAATTAGGGTGGCATTGCACCTAACACCTAATCCTTGTGGATATATATGGTTAATTCATACTGAAAAAAAGAATAATTTGCAAATGCATCAACTTCATTCTATTTTAATTTTATGCTCTTAAATGCAAAATCGCAATACTTCATGCACAATGGATTCTGAATGGTGCAGAAACCTGAGGGGAGAGAGAGAGTGTGTGTGCGTGTGTGTGTGTGTGTGTGTGTGTGTCCTTCACACTCTCAGGTGAGCGTGGAGCCCCAGGTGAGTCCTGCCCTCAGGTAGGACATTAAGAACAATGTCAACTCACCAAGTGTGTGTGTGTGTGTGTGTGTGTGTGTGTGTGTGACAACGCACATTTCAAAGGAGAATGGCAATGAAATATCATGGTTTGTAGATCATAACAGTGCTGCTATACAACAATCATACTATATATAACTATATTATATAAAGCCCCATGTACAGGAAAATGACCGTTATGACCAAGCATGAGTCAACACACACACACACACACATACACACAGAGCACTGCAGGTTTGATTAATGAGCCTCATTTAGATGGCAAAGTCCATGTACGACACACAGAGACAACAAAAGACATATTTATACAGACACATTATTCCATATTTACATCAGTTCATTAATATTTCATATTCATAATTTGTAGAATCATAAAGTATAATCCCTTTAATTTATGAAACCACATGTTTCTACTGTCATTGGTTTATATCACTATGATATATAATATCCCTATGATAACCCTATGAAGCCTACTGTATCATATTTGATGCACAAATAAGGCCTCTAAATGACCAACATGACAAAAACCTGTTGGACACAATCTACTGCATGCCTTCTGTCATCTTTTTGCACAAACGTCCACCTTCTGCTCGTGTCTTTTTGCTTGTGAAATCTTTAGTGGTTTTTATAAAGTAAACATAAAAATAATTTTGATATTGTTAGTAATATTTCAAGATGAACACTTAGTGGACTGAAACAACTTCAGTTTACTTGATTATCCAGACATGATTTTTTTTTTTTTTTTAAAGAAAAATCAGTGAAAATCAAATATGATCATCAGGCTTTCGAGGAGCGTTTATTTGTTCATTTCTCAATCATCATTGTATTGATTCTCATCAAAAACACATATGTGACCCTGGACCACAAAACCAGTCATAAGTGTAAAATTCTCGAAATTGAGATTTATACATCATCTGAAGCTGAATAAATAAGCTTTCCATTGATGTATGGTTTGTTAGGAAATACAGCTATTTGAAAATCTGAAATCTGATCAGTGAAATCAGTGCAAAAAAATCAAAATACTGAGAAAATCGCCTTTAAAGTTGTCCAAATGACGTTAACAGCAAAGCATATTACTAATCAAAACTTAAATTTTGATATATTTATGGTGGGAAATTTACAAAATATCTTCATGGAACATGATCTTTAGTTAATATCCTAATGATTTTTGGCATAAAAGAAAAATCGATGAGTTTGACCCATCTGGTGTATTTTTGGCTATTGCTACAAATATACCGGTGCAACATAAGACTGGTTTTGAGGTCCAGGGTCACATATGCAAACTAACAATCGCTGGGTTTGTCCATATTTTACCCAGCACTGGGTTGTATTTAACCCAACACTTTTTAGAGTGCACAAAGCACAGCTATGACCTCTTCACTCAAAGGTTCACTGAGCAACACCCTTAGTAATATGAACAATCAATAATTTAGTGTCAAAACTGTTCCGTGTATTATGTATTTCAGCAAAGTTAACTGTTTGTTATTTTTAATGAAGTGTGAGTGAGCTTTTGACCCATACAATGTATTTTTGGCTATTGCTACAAATATACCCGTGTTACTTAAGAATGGTTTTGGTTTGGTTAACTCTACCCCATATCTAACCTTAAAAAAAATGACCTTAATATCTGTTAATAAGCAGCAAATTAGGAGTTTATCGAGGCAAAAGTCTTAGTTAATAGTTAGTTAATAGTGAGAACTGGTCCCCAAACTAAACACAAATGACACAGCGGATGAGAACAGTTTCTGTTCTTTGTTTTTATTTGAGCTCCTCCATGTTACTCAGGTTACAAGATAAGGCATCTTGCTATTTGCTGTCGCTGTCAAGAATTTTTTTTTAGCGAAAGAAATGAATTTACTTCAGGAAAGCAACATCAATACATACGTTTTTGGTTTTTATATTTGTATTGTGTGGTAACCATTTTTTAAAAGCAATAGGGTACTCTAGACATGCTGTGCATAAGTTGTGAACAAGTCACGGCTGAAAGAGTCACAGTGACTCAGCTTTCAGACACCCTTCAGCTGTGATTTATTCACAATACAGCATGCCTCGCGTATCTCGCTGCTTACATTAAGAACATCAAGATTAAGATATTTCCTGTCTGGATGAATAATTCTTATATTATCAGATCAAAACTGCCACCAGATGGAGACAAACAACCACAAAACCAACCAGCATCACCTGCACTTTGACATTCAAATACATTTACTCCTAAATATTAATGAATAAATACAGAATTAAACCCCACATAGCCACACATTTCATACATGCATTATACGGCTGCTTTATTCACAGAGACTCGTTTTTAGTGTCACACACACACTGACTTCACTGTAATCCTCCAGTTTGCATAATCTGAATTAGCATAATCTTTGTATTACCATAGCAATTGAGAAGAGCTCCATTTTTGAGAGCGAAATATATCCAGAGAAAACACACACACACACACACAGCTGCTGTCTACAGCAGTATGAGAAATTACACTGCGCAAATCAAGGCCTGACACATCACTAATTAAGACAAACGTTAATCACACACACTTCTCATCATTCCAGCCGTGTAAAAACCCATTACACGCCGTTCCACTTCAACCATCTTCCTCAAGCTGTATTCAGCTTATAAATGACACACACAGGACACTTTCTCTAATTTTTCGCAGTAAGTGCACATGTGTGGTGGATGTATGCAATGAGGCAGTAAGGTTTGCTTCAAGTGTTTATGGAAAATCATTTATCTTACACCATCAACAACAATCAACAACCAACATTTTAATATTTTTGAATTCATCTTGCTGCAAGGTGTCATAATGGCTGCAGACATGGAAATAAAACATTCATTTAACTCACAATTTACCCACTGCAATTAATTTTATTCCAATGTTACCAAAATCAAACCTGGTGACATTTAAGTGGGCGAGTTGTTTTTTCGATGAATAGCCTTTCAATTTCCTCAAGGTAGACCTACTAATAATAATTACTTAAAATATAAACATTAACTTTTATAAAGATAATGCTAAATAATGCCTTAGCAACTAGCCGAAATAGTAATTAAAATTAAAAAAATTAAAATATTATATTAATATATATTCATTATTATATTACATAAAATATTATATTAATTAAAAGTAAATTAAAATTATATAAATCAATTAAAAAAACTATAGACATTTATTTAAAAAAAATAAATAACAAAAAATAAACTTTAAAAATTATTTGGAACAAACATAAAAATAAATTAATACAAACATTCTAAATATTAATATAAACTGTAATAGCATATCAGTGATACTAAATTAACACTGGTTTGAAGTAGGCAGGCATCATCGCACTGACAGGGTAATGAATCGATCAATGTTTTGTGACTATTTTCCTTTTTCTGAAATGTTTTGATGAGCGCTGCCTCCGTGTATTCTGTGTGTATGTGTGTGTGTTTGTTCTCATCACTATGTACAGTATGAATAATAGAAGTGCATCCAGAAGAAACGGTCTCCTTTTTGCTTGCACAAGCATCAGCACAGTAACCTTCACACACAAAAACATTTAGCTAGTCATCTCTATGAATTTATAAGATAGGCTTCATCAGAAAACATTAAACAAAACCCACAGTTTGTTTGCTGACTGTCTGACACATACTACACAAAACAACTGGAATGCACTTTCACAAAGCGATAATTCACCGAAAATGAAAAGTGTTTCATCATTTATTCCTTCAAGCTGTTTTACAAAGCTGTAGTAGTTTCTTTCAGCTATTGAGCACAAAAGAAGATATTTTGAAAAATATTAGTAACCAAACCGTTGATGGATTGGTTGATAGATTGATTCTTCAGAATATCTTTTTTTTGTGTTCAACCGAAGAAAGAAACTCATACAGGTTTGTAAGAACTTGAGGGTGAGTAGAAGTTGAAAACATTTTTATTTTTGGGTGAATTATACATTTAATGTGGGAAGAATGAATCTGACTGATTGATAAAATTTTTAGAAATAAGGCACATATTTTATTTATAATTATAAAGTTGGTCAGATGGTCTGTTCCTGTATATCTAGGCAGTTCCTGGTCAATATAACATGTAACAGACTTGATTAAAAATCTGACTGCGTAAAACAACCCAAACCCTAAAAACAGTGATTTCTAAACTTTTTTTTGTCAACAGAACTACTTTGACCTAAAATATTTAAAGGAGAAGTTCACTTCCAGAAGAAAAATTTACAGATAATGTACTCACCCCCTTTTCATCCAAGATGTTCATGTCTTTCTTTCTTCAGTCGATAAGAAATTATGTTTCTTGAAGAAAACATTTTAGGAATTATCTCCATATAGTGGAGTTCAATGGTGCCCCTGAGTTTGAACTTCCAACGTGTAGTTTAAATGCAGCTTCAAAGGGCTCTAAATGATCCCAGCCGACGAAGAAAGGTCTTATCCAGCAAAACGATCTGTCATTTTTCAAAACAAATTGACAATTTATATACTTTTTAACCTCAAATGCTTGTCTTGTCTAGGTCTGCGTTAATTCTGTTTTTTCCAGTTCAAGACAGTTAGGGTATCTCATTTTCTTACCCAACTTCAGAATCGTCCTACATCGCTGCAGAAGACCCAGTGTTTACAAATTGAACATGCAAAGAAGATCAAACGCCCATTACAAAAAAAAGGTAAAACACCGATGTACACTCTTAAAAATAATTTATAGTGTTCTTTGTCTGTTTGATTACGTCATTAATTGATCTTTTCCATACATCTCTGCCATATGTACATCAACTTGACATTGCACTGACTTGATAGAAGTAAGTACTACTAAATATATAGTAAAAACTTTAATTTGTTGTGAAGTTGCTTTGCAACAATATGTATCGTGAAAAACGCTATACAAATAAATTTGAATTTGAATTTTGAAAATGATCGATCGTTTTGATAGATAAGACCCTTCTTCCTCGGTTGGGATTGTTCAGAGCCATTGAAGTCCACTATATGGAGATAATTCCTGAAATGTTTTCATCAAGAAACATATAATTTCTAACAGATAATGCCTTTAAGACTGAAGAAAGAAAGACATAAACATCTTTGATGACAAAGGGGTGAGTAAACTATCTGTAAATTTTTGTCCTGGAAGTGAACTTCTCCTTTAAAGGAGACCTATTATGCCCCTTTTTACAAGATGTAATGTAAGTCTCAAGTGTCCCCAGAATGTGTCTGTGAAGTTTTGGCTCAAAATACCCCACGGATCATTTATTGTATCATTTTGAGAATGCCTATTTTGAGTGGAAGCAGACACTGTTTTCATGCATGTCTCCTTAAACCCGAATGAGATGCTGCTCCCCACCCCTTTTCCTAATAAGGCTGTGCTTTTACAGCTCGTACTTCTGATACTCTGCCAAAAAACATCTGTTTGGTTTTGATTATCATGTCTATCACACTAAAATCATGCGTTTTAAACCATATTAGTTTAAACTTCTGATAGGGTTTTCTGAGCGCACACGTCCGAAAAACACGCGCAAAAAACGGCTGTCACATGTAATGTGAGTAACTAAACTAAGTTCCCTTTCATGTCTTATTGCACTTAAACTGTCAAATACACACAAGTCTGTTAAAAACACATCAGTTACAAAAACAGTCGGTTATGTCTGTGAAGGTAAACAGCTGGGAAAAAAATGTTGTTGTATGTTTATATTAGATCTGTGTGGCAGCAGTGTAATATAAAGTAAATAAATCAATAAGTCCACTGCTCTCTTGTTTCCTCTGAGGCTGGGACTCTAAATAGTGTTCTGTGATCAATATATAATTAATAATAATATTTTTATTCATTTACAATGTATGGTTCAGTAGGCTGTGCAGCCAAAGACAGAACAGTGAGCATGCTTTGCTCAAACTTTTGCCATGGCGTTAGAACTAGTACACCGTTGTCGCTTGCGAAAACTAAATGACAGTTTTCATTTAGTGGGTTGGGTGCTCTAATTGGGTCACCGGTGCATCTCCCAACCCAGAAAATGTGGGTTGGGAGATGCACCGGTGACCCGATTATAGCACATAAACATAAAAAAATATATATTTTCATATTTTTTCATGATATTTTCATGTCACCTTTAAAGTATTGCTGAGATTCATATTTCATTAATAGCAGTTTAATAATAAGTTAATATTTCAAAAAACAACACATTTGCATGTTCACGGTTCTCTGATGTCATGCATTGATTTATTACTTTCAATTTGACATTTTTATGATTTATTTATTAGCTTTTCATCAACTCACGCATCCCACTCTTGGCAAGCGCTGATCTAGAAGAACATTTATACAAACATTTACTTCATCAAACAATCATTTTAACTAGAGGTTGACCGATATTGGATTTTACCGATACCGATAACTAGGTTGGACCACACTGGCCGATACCGATTGATTGACTGATACTTTTTAAGCCTACTGAACCATACATTGTAAATGAATAAAAATATTATTATTAATTATATATTGATCATTATCATTAGTTCATTGTTCATTAATATTAACAAAAGCAACTAAAAATTTTACAAATATATCAGTAAATGTTTAAATTAACACACTCAAGGATAAATACTTCTATTCTACAGCTTTTATCAATCTTAATGTTACAAATGGACTCCTATTGTAAAGTGTTACCATTACATCAACAATCAAGCTAAAGATGGCCATCTTTGAATATCTACATAAAGGCCACAGTATTGAAATTACATACATATGGATATTGCGTACTTGTACAATTTAACTGCTTCTATTCTAGGACATTTATGGTTATATAATCTAAATATTTAAATATTTAGTCACACAATGGTTAAAAGTGCAGCGCCGCGTCTAGAAGAACTCACAGCTATCGGGTATCACACATTGGACGCATCGCGTTCAATTTAAGCGGCGGTCTACAAGACTTTATTTCAGGGCTGCCCAACCCTGTTCCTGGAGATCGACCTTCCTGCAGAATTTAGTTCCAACCCTAATCAAACACACCTGCCTGTAATTATCAAGTGCTCCTTCAGATCCTAATTAGTTGGTTCAGGTGTGTTTGGTCAGGGTTGGAGCTGAACTCTGCAGGAAGGTCGATCTCCAGGACCAGGGTTGAGCACCCCTGCTTTATTTGAACACCAAACAGGCAAAAGTATACTGCTGTCCTTTCTCCATTAATGCAGCATCTAGTCAACAAATTCATCATTTAGTAATGACATGAAAACATGCACTACAGTGTACTGTACACACCGTTCCGTTGAAATGTCCCGACCTGTGCAGCGCCCAGTGTCACGTGTCTAAACAAACTGCACGTGCTGTCAGTGATTTCCACCAGTAGAGGCTGCTCTCATGCTGTATAACAAAGACTACAGGGAATTTGCTGTATAGTGAGGAATATCTGAGTCGCTGCAGCAACGGACCCGACCCGGAAAAAAAATCGGCATGGATTTTTGACGATAACCGATACTTCCGCCAATCAACTATCGGTGCCGATTAATCGGCAAAACCGATACATCGGCTGACCTCTAATTTTAACATCCCAAAAAGGAAAGTTTTGTCAGATGTAGCTCAATTACTGGTACAAATTTTAACTACAGATTCACATCGAGGCACATTAAGCGTATAAATAGCGCATATAAACTCTCAACAACACCACACAGAGAAGAGCTACGAGCTCTTCTGCAGCAGTTCTTCATCATGTCCAAAGCAGAGGAGGCAGACAGAGAGAATGAGAAGAGAAAATAACACAAAAATACTCATATGATCCCAGTGGTCAACCAGATCTCTGAAATCAATATATGGAGAGCAGGGTGCCAATACATGCTATATTATAACTACACACAATATATATACAGAAAATTATTCACTGACAGGTCCAGGGAACAAACTGGTTTTGATGTTGATAATCTCAAATTATTCATCTGAATTCATCAGCCTATCTGATATATGCAAATACATTCTTACAGTGTTTTAACACAAAGAGAGAGTCTTCCAGAAGGGCGATCCAACAAACAACCAGCACAACTTTGAGCGAATAAACGATGTGTGTATGTTTGTGTGTGTGTGTACTTGTTTTTGCTACATAGTGGGGACCAAATGTCCCCACAAGGATAGTAAAACCTGAAATTTTTGATTTTTGAAATTATTAAAAATAGTAAATGATGTTTATTTGAAAGTGTAACGATGCAAACATGTTTTCTGTGAGGGCTAGGTTTAGAGTTAGGGTTGGGTTAGGGGATAGACAATATCGTTTAGTCAGTATAAAATCTATAGAAGTCTGTGGAAAGTCCCCACAATTCACAAAAACAAACGTGTGTGTGTGTGTGTGTGTGTGTGTGTGTTGGATTAAGATGTAACTGCAGGCAGTGTGGGTGTTCAATTCAAGACATCTGAAATATTCACTAGAGGAAAACCTACAGCCACAGGTTTAACACAGACAAAGCACAAACCCATACATGCGAAATAAACTCAAAAACTAAATCTAAGATAATAAATTGTATGCAGTATAATATATGTTTTATTTATTTCATATATTTATATTATTTAACATTCTTCTAGTAAAGTGATCTTGCTGTGAATTGTTGATCAATTCATACATATTCAATCAGAAATGATCAGCTATTCTGAAGATGCTTCTGTCAGATCAATATCTCACTCTCTGCTTCCCATCTGAACCGATCGAAGCACACGTCAATCAAATCTCTTTATACATGTTAAAAAAAAGAAGAAAAAAAAACCGCTTGTCATTTACATTCTGTCCGTACTATACTATTGCAGTTTAATTTCTGCTTGTCCTGAATTTAATCAAGACTGTATACGCAAGTGGATTTTAATTTTAATCTAATCACTGATCAGTGATGGAATGAACTTTACTTTTTCTGGCTCATGTCTCTAAATAAATTCAAAAGCTTCCAGCCTGTTGGTTTTAAGTTGGGAAAATACCATAGAATTTTGCTCCTTTACAACTCAGCAAATCGTGTATTGTCTAGAATTTAGTTTCCCACTTATAAATATGGTTTCATTTGGTCATTCATGTGCTCGAAACTCATAATCAATATTTATGACCTGATTAGACCACACAATTTTGAGAAATATTATCCCATTTTGAGCAACATGCTACAGATAGTTCATTAGCAGTTATTAATTGATAAACGGAGTCATTGGCAAACCTGCAGCTCAAGAACAAAGGTAATAAACTCAGTCATTTACAGGCCTAGACTGAAGATTTCACACAACTAAACTAGAAGAATAGAGCAAAGAGAATGAGCCAGAGCTTAATAGGGCTTCATTTATGTTGACTTCATATTCCTAATGTCTTGCCCCATTTTGCTTGACTGAAGCTGCATTATTAATGAAATAATGACTTCAGCTCTCAGACATGCAAACTGTCAGTTTTAGTTAATTTAATGCCACTCCAGCTTCTTTGGCTATTTCCATGGTGAAAACTACACTCTGGGTTAAAAACAACCCAGTGCTGGTTAAAATATGGACAAACCCATTGGCTGGGTTGTTTTGACCCAGCATTTGGGTTAAACCCAACCTTAACTCATCTATTGTTTGAAAAAGGCTATATGGATGGCTTAAAATGAACCAAAAATAGGTTGTAAATTAAAAATCAGACACATAATTACTAGAGGCATTAGCAAATCAAAAGGTGAACAATGTCAAATGTTTATTATTTAATTGTTATTTATTAAATGTATTAATAAATGTTCATTTATTGAAAATATTAATAAATGTTAATCTATTAATTAATTAAAACAAAATTATAAAAACAATATTTTAAGAGAGCTCTTATTTTAAGAGATGATCAGTTTTGGATTTGTTTGTCTGTGATTTAATGCCATACCAGCTTAATTTAAGATTTTATTTTAATTTTAAAAAAGAAAATTAAACCTAAATTAGATTCTTTAGGGCAATTATGTTTTATAATTAATTATTTATTGATTTATATGTTTATTTATTTGCATTTAGATCTTATTTATTTATGTGTTTGTTTGTTTGCATTTAGATCTTATTTTTATTTGTTTTTATTTTATGTACCTTTATTTATTTATTTATTGGTAATATAATTAAGTTTTACATTTAAATGATATTTAAGCACATTCCCTCTAAAATGAAATTCCTTTTATAACAAATACATCAATAAAATTCAGCTCTTAAATATTTAAGGTTTAAAGTTAAAAAATGTTACAAAATTAATGTGTGACTTCAGCACTCATACATGTAAATGATCAGTTTTGGATTTGTTTGTTTTTAAAGCCAAGCCAGCTTCATTCAAGAATTTATATTTAGCATTAAAAAAAAAGATTTTTTTTTTTAAAAATGACAATTCAGCTAATTTTTCTTAAATGCCTTTTAGAATAATTAACTAAATTAACAAACTCTTGTACATATAGTTTTGGATGAGTTTTGGGGATGTTTCTTTGTGATTTAATGCATTTTTAAGAAAATCAAATTAGATAATTAGATTATTTAGGACAAGTATGCTTTAGGACAATTATTATCTGATTTAGTTATTTATTTATTTTTTTGTCTGTCATTGTTATTTATTTATTATTTTATTATTTATATTTATATTATTTATATTTTATTTATTTATTTATTTGCATTTTTAATATAATTAAGTTTTACATTTAAATGATAGGTACATTTTCCTTAAAATTGAATTTATTAAATTATTTTTATAACAAATAAATAAATAAAAGTCATTTTGAACATTTATGGTTAAAATCTAAAAATTTTACAAAATTAATGTGTGACTTCAGCACTCATACATGTAAATGATCAGTTTTGGATTTGTTTGTTTTTAAAGCCAAGCCAGCTTCATTCAAGAATTTATATTTTGCATCAAGAATTTTTTGCATTTTGCAAAAAAAATAATAGTTTCATGGTGAAAGCTATTCTTAATAAAAAGTCTAAAATTTTTTAGACTTTTTGGAATTTTTTTGTATTATTAAAATAGAAAGTAAACATTTAAAATGACATAAAATGTAAAAAAAAAAAAATTAAAAACAGCACCTATATAATGTTATGAATTTCTGAAATTTTCCTAAAAAATAATCCAAAATTCCATTTGTATTAACATTATTTAAAACCTTTTCATGAAAGCATTTTCTAATTTGTTTTGGAATCTTACTGTGTCGCTTCTCCTTGCTACAGATCACTCAGTGTGTGTGAGAACGATGAGAAGACAACCAAATCAACAGGTGCTGATGTCTCTCTCTCTCTGTCTAATCTGTCTTGCAGCTTTTCGGACATGAGCGATGGGTCGGGACCCTTCAGACGTGCGCACAAAACACTCCAAACTGCCATCGGCGCGTTACCATGACAACAGCGCTTCCAAGGTAACAGGCGGGAACGGAGTGCGTGTGTGAGTAGAGTGATAAATAACATGAGCATGTTTCAAACACATATGCATACGTGACCCGACAACAAACACACACAACACACTCTCTTCGCTTCTGCAACCTGTTAACTCACTTCACACTATAAATAATCCTCTTAAAGCTTCATGAGTCACTTAATGCATGCGTCTGTGAGCGTTTCAGCGGTGACTTTATTACAGAGCAGAAACACGCAGCTGTGACGCTGCCGTCAGTCAAACGCCACTTGTTGCACAGTTTGGTGAGGACGTGCGTGAGTCATCTAATCGCTGAAAACACTCACACACACACACACACACATATGCATGCAACTCAAGCATGAACATGCGAACACACATGCATGCATGCATGTTATTGAAGCTTGCGCACATGCATGCGTTCAGTTTGAGTCTGATCTATCTGAAGTTCTCAGTCCAGACAGACAGACAGACAGACAGACAGAGTTGACGTCTTACCTCTTGACGGTCGGCGCTGTCTCGTCTGCATGGTCAATGTGCCAACAACCGCCCCCATGTTGTCACCGTGGAAACAAGTGTGTGTGTGTGTGTGCCCGTCACGTGTGTTTTTCACTCACTCGCTCACTCTCTTTCTCTGTCCAACCTTCATTCTGTCTTCTGTTATTCTAGCGCTCTTGCCTCCAACTGCTCGCTTTCTGCCTCTTTTTACCCCTCCCTCCAAAACCCCTCTCTGTCTCTCTTTCTCTCTCTATCCCTCTCTCACACACACACACACACTTGTTCATCTTTACTCACTCCATCTGCACAGCACATATGAGTGAGTCTCACAGAAACATGTCTGGGTCATATTTCACCCCCCAAATTGTAAGATGTAATACTTTGGTAAAATATAGTATTTTGCAAAAAGAAAATGAAGCATGACTTAAACTTAGTGGGACAATTAAGATTTGTTTTCGCATTTAGATTTTAAAAGATTTTTGTTTGATAACTGTATGACAACTAAACACATTTTTGACATTTTAATCACATTTACGCATGCTCCCATTAAAATTCCTATTACTATAAATGAATAAATAGATTTTAAAGATATTTTCGATAAATGACAATTAAGCACATTTGCACTATTACAATTCCTATTGTAATTAAGTTCCTAATTGTTCCTATTCCAATTAAGTTCTTTTTTGACATTTTATTGGCAATTAATGGCAATTAAGCATATTTCCCCTAAAATTTCTAATACAATAAATAAACAGATATTTACCAATTTATTTTTATTTTAATGACCCTTTTTTTATTTTAATGACAATTAAGCAACCCCTCACAATAAAAAACTAATAAAATATATAGATTTTTAACAATATTTTTTTTTTGCTTAGTTGCAATTTTTGTCGTATTTTAATGACAATTAAGCACCAACCCCAGTTTTCTGGCATCCCTCCTCCACCCCAACTCCTCACTTTTAAAGGGGTCATCGGATGCAAACTTCACTTTTACATGTTGTTTGAACATTAATGTGTGTTGGCAGTGTATGTATAAATCTACCCTATAATGATAAAAATCCATGCAGTGGTTTTTAATTAATCTGTAAAAATAATATCCCCTTTTTCAAATCGAGCCGTTCTCAGATGCCATTCTCACACCGACAGAGGCCGCTCCCACGATAGTTGATTGACATGAGCGTCTTACCTCAGATCAACTGTAACAGTCCAACCTCCATTATTTCGATGCAGAGCAGGGATGTAAGTTAGACAATAATATCTCCGATTGAGTGATTGAGGTGTTCTGTTGCTGGATGTAATAATGAACATAGTGGTCGTCATTTACTCCCGATATCTGAGCCACTGAAGATGCAGTGGATTATGTTTGTTTGTGAATGGAATGCACCTCCGATCTACATATATCTGTCTATGTTCGCACAAATCATTCGTGATCCAGCTTCACTTACAGCAGAATTGAGTATAAGCGTTTTTTATGAATCTTTGCGATCGCCTTTCCTAATAATGTGCTGGTTAGCAAGTTTAGCGGCTAAATGCGGCTAAATTAAACAGGCTAGTCACTCCACATAGAAGAGAGGGGCGGGGCGAGCAGAGCTCATTAACATTTAAATATTAATTAACATTTAATTTTGACTGTATTCTCAAAATATTACAATTTTAATCTCGCAATAATGTCAAACTATTTAGAGAATAAAGTCAAAATTCAGAGAATAAAGTCATAGTAATACAAGCATAAAGTCGAAAATACAATAACGTTGAAATATTTTGAGAATAAAGTCATAGCAATACGAGAATAATCAAAATATTTTAAGAAAAAGTAAAAACTACAAGAATAAAGTCATAGCAACACTCGAAAACACAAGAATAACACTTAAATATTTTGAGAATAAAGTCATAGTAATGCGAGAATAAAGTCACAATATTTTGAGAAAAAAAGTCAAAATTCCAATAATAGTCATAACAACACGAGAAAAAAAGTCAAAAATACAAGAATAACGCTGAAATATTTTGAGAATAAAGTCAGAATTATGAGAATAACGCTAAATTATTTTGAGAATAAAGTTAAACCTCTGAGAATAAAGTCAAAGTATTTTGAGAAAAAAATAAAAAATAATAAAGTTGTAGCAAGAATAAAATTGTAGCCACACGAGAATGAAGTTGAAATTGCAAGAATAACGTTGAAATATTTTGAGAATAAAGTCAAAATTACAAGAATAACATCAAAATGTTTTGAGAATAAAGTCAAAATTACTAGAATAATGCCAAAATATTTCGAGAATAAAGTCAAAATTACCAGAATAAAGTCGAAATATTTCGAGAATAAAGTCAAAATTACCAGAATTAAAGTTTGAGAGGCTATATTGCACATCCAAATATAATAACTCATGAATTACAACAAAAACTCATGAATTACAATAATGTAAATAACCACAGAAAACTAAAAGACTACATAAAAATGTTTCAATGCAAAAAAAAAAAAAAGTCATGATTCAAAACTAAGCTTCATTTTCTTTATGTAATTATTAAACAGTTTTTTTTACTTGATTTTGGATTGTGACTTGGAAATTTTTGTGAACTTCACTCATACTTTGAAAGCTGCTTCAACAGGTCCACAGCATTAACATGCTGCTTTAAGTCATTCTTTAGGCCAAAAATATAATACAGCATTGCATAAATCATTCATAACCTATTCAAAACTCAGCATTACTGAAAAGATTCAACCAAGATGGTGAATCACTTGAGAGAAATATTGATTACAAATACATTCAATAGCAAAAAGTACTCAAAAACGTCATCTCCTGTTGCTGCTTTGCTCGTGTAAATGGTTCCAGATCAATTACTTATATACTTCATATGCAGACAGTGAAAGGGTAAGGAGATACCAGATGTGTTTTGATTGATAATTTGTTGAGGAAACGTCTGGCATGAACATCGGTGTAAATGTCAGGAACGGCATATTTACGGCACCTTCCTGCTGCTTCATTAGCATTCCAAGGATTTGAAATGACACCATCATTAATTATTAACGAACGGTCATAATTACCCAAAGCTGCTCTTGAATCGTCACGAGGTCAAAGCACAGGACTAATAAAGATTATGAACGCATTACATTACATCTGCTTGAGAAAACAGCTCTGGACCCAAGCAGGGTAATAATAGAGAATATTATTAGGATGTGTTCAAAACACTGTCAATCAAAGCATACTGTTTCGTATAATAACACTAAATGTGATTATGCAGTATATAGTGCACAGTATGCACACCAGCATATGTTTTTTTCCAGCTCATGGCAGTCAGATTATACTCACAGGAGATGAGATATCGCTCAAGACTTACACTTCTGAGATTTCAGTGGATCAATTACATAAAGGGATAATACAGTCAAACAGTCTTTATGACAAAATAAGCCCTGATAAGGTGATCCCCTAAGCATCCCTCAGCGCTAAACACATGTGCTTGATCCCACTCATTAGGACATGGATCACAAAACAGAGGCGAGTGAGACATTTTGACCATTTCTGACCACGCAAACAGCAGGAACCTGGCAATTAGAGAAAAGCATGACCACATTTCTCACTAACATCACACGTCTTTTTTCTTCACCCTCATACGCTCTCCTAACAGTAACAGCAAAGGCTGTTAATGTTGCTCAACATATTGTGTCACTGTCGGGTAAACACTGACCCAACAATTACCTACTTTTCTGGATGATTGGTCTACTAGTGACAAAAACTATACTATTTACTTACAAAAAAAGAAATCAATCAAATAAATAAATATTGATTAAAGGAGAAGTCCACTTTCAGAACTAAAATTTGCAGATAATGTACTCACCCCCTTGTCATCCGAGATGTTCATGTCTTTCTTTCTTCAGTCGTAAAGAAATTATGTTTTTTGAGGAAAACATTTCAGCATTTTTCTCCATATAATGGACTGATATGGTGCCCCAAGTTTGAACTTCCAAAATGCAGTTTAAATGCGGCTTCAAACGATCCCAAATGCAGTTGTAAATGATCCCAAAGAAGGAAGAAGGGTCTTATCTAGTGAAATGATCAGTTATTTTCATTTGGAAAATGCAATTTAAATATTTTTTAATCTCAAACGCTCGTCTTGTCTTGCTCCCCCTGAACTCTGTGTATTCTGGTTCAAGACAGTTAGGGTATGTCGAAAAACTCTGATCATATTTTCTCCCTCAACTTCAAAAATCATTTTAAAATCATCCTACATCACTGCAGAAGTACCGACCCAGTCTTTGCAAAGTGAACATGCAAAGAAGATCAAACACCTTTAACAAAAAAGGTAAAACAGCGATGTAAGACGATTTTGAAGTTGAGGGAGAACAAGAGATGGGAGTTTTTCGACGTACCCTAACTGTCATGAACCGGAAAAAAACAGTCCTGGCAGAGTGAGATGAGGATTTGACTTTAAAAAGCATATAAATTGTATTATTTTTTCTTCTTCCTCAGCTGGGATCGTTTACATCCGCATCTGGGATCGTTTGAACTTTTCAAAATGCATTTAAACTGCATTTTGGAAGTTCAAAATCGGGGCACCATATCAGTCCATTATATGGAGAAAAATCCTGAAATGTTTTCCTCAAAAACATAATTTCTTTACGACTGAAGAAAGAAAGATATGAACATCTTGGATGACAACGGGGTGAGTACATCATATGTAAATCTTTGTTCTGGAAGTGGACTTCTCCTTTAAATTTAAATTCATCAAAAAATAAATTAAATAAATAAATTAATTAAATAAAATAAATACATTAAATTAATTAAAATAAAGTTAAAATTAACATTAATTTAAAAATTAAATAAAAATATATAAATTAAAAGTAAAATAAAAGTTACAATGAACATTAAAATAATTTAAATAAATTAATATAAAAAATATATTATTTTATTAAAATTCTTTCAAATAAATCAATTAAACTAAATAAACAAACAAGAAATATTAAGTCTAAAGTATTTTATGAGGAAAAAAAATCTGGAGTGATACAAGAAACATGAAATCACAGAATCGACCAGTGAGAACCAAGTATTCCCATAGAGGCGTATAATATGCTTATTTAATAATTAAATAAGTCATAAGCTCTAGTTAATGTGGAGTGTTAATAAGCGAGATGAATTTTCAAGGGATGGACATTCACAAGATTTCATGTAATCAACTGGGAGATGAAGCAGCTACATGAAAAGGTTGTTCGTTTTCAAAAGGATTCAAAGCTTCAAATGAATAAATCTGAATGAAGCACTTCCACAGCAGAAAGAAATAATGATTTGGATTAAAAAATCATGCATTGCATTAATCAGGACATATGCTGATGGCTGTGAGACACTGCATCTCCCCGGTCTGTCTGTGGTTTCTCTCCTCCTCTTACACTCAACAGAAACAGAAAGAAAGATGTTTTTCTCCAGACGTTTGAGTGTTTGATGTTTTACACCCAGCAGCGGTTTAATAAAGACTGAAACTGAGATGGAAATAGAAGATGAGGAAAGAGAGAGAGAGAGAGAGAGAGAGGAATGGCCCCAATAACGTCCCACCGTCCTGGTGGAAAGGGAATTGGCTATAGAGTGATATTACAAGGTCACTGACAGGAGGGATGAGAAAAGGCGGGACGTGTTTTGATCGAAGGTTGTTGATGTCAGTCAAACAGATTGAAGGAAACGATGTGTGTCAGAGAACATGAATATAAATGTTGCTCATTCATGTGTGTCTGCATATGTCAGGTGAGGTATTTGCTCTGACATGCCTTAAAGCGACAGTTCACTCAAAAATCTGTCATCATTTACTCACCCTCAACCCTTGTGAAACACAAAATATACTGTATTTTTAAAAAGACTGTGTTAAAAAAACACTGGACGCCACTGATTGTCATTAATTGGATGAAAAAGATCATTCAGATTCAAAAATAAAGGACATAATTTTCTTTTTTGAACTATCCCTTTAAAAAGGTGATTATTTTTCCCAATCAGAGTAGCAACTATTATTTTATTTCTTATTATATTAAATATTAAAAACAATACTACATTTAAAATATATATGGTTATATAGATAAATATACACTACCAGTCAAATGTTTTTATCTTTTCAATGTTTTGTTTTTTAAAACATTAAAGTTAAAGTCTCTTCTGCTCACCAAGGCTGCATTTATTTGATCCAAAGTACAGCAAAAACAGTAATATTGTGAAATATTTTTACTATTTAAAATAACTGTTTTCTATTTGAATATATTTTAAAATGTAATTTATTTCTATTATCAAAGCTAAATTTTCAGCATCATTGCTCCACTCTTCAGTGTCACATGATCCTTCAGAAATCATTATAATATGCTAATTTGCTATTCAAGAAAATTTGTATTATTATTATCATCATCATCAATATTCAAAACAGTTAATTACATTTCTTTTTTCAGGATTCTTTGATGAATAGAAAGATCCAATCAGTCAGTATAATTTTTTTAGGGGTGGAAGAAATGATGGAAATTAATACTTTTATTTAGCAAGGATGCTTTAAATGGATCAAAAGTGATGATAAAGACATTTATAATGTTACAAAAGATTTCTATTTCAGATAAATGCTGTTCTTCTGCACTTTCTATTCATCAAAGAATCCTAAAAAAACTACTCAGCTGTTTTCAACATAATAATAATAATACTAATAATAATAATAATACATGTTTTTTAAACAGCAAATGAGAATATTAGAATGATTCTGAAGGATCGTGTGACTGGATTAATGATGCTAAAAATTCAGCTTTGAAATCAGAGGAAAAAAATACATTTTAAAATTTATTAAAATAGAAAACAGTTATTTTAAATAGTAAAAAATATTTCAAAATTACTACTGTTTTGCTATACTTTGAATCAAATAATGCAGGCTTGGTGAGCAGAAGAAACATCTTCAAACGACATTAAAAATCTTACTGTTCAAAATCTTTGACTGGTATATATGGATAATTCAAAACAATTCTGAATTGATTCATTAAAAATAACTTCAACTGACTCACTGAAATGAATCACATTTAAATCAAGTCAAATACTGTCATGCTATATTTTACTGTATTAGACAGGATTAGGGCTGTCACTAATGATTACTTTGGTAATCGAGTAATCGGTCGATTTTTCTGACAATAATCAAGTAATCTGATCATTAGACTTTTTTTTTCAAGGTAATAAAAATAGACCTAAGCTAGCAATAGCCTTTAAAATTACTTATATATTAGCAGTGGGTCAATAACAGTTCAAATAAAGTATCAAAAGCAAGTAATCATATGATTTTATTAAACAAAACTGTTAAAATACATAATGTATTTCAAACAATATATCTAATGTACATTACACATTATAACAAATGACCTACCAACGGCCTGACGATTGTTTTTATGCTTTCCTGCATGATCTAATCCTTGAGTAATATTGACCAAACAACATTTAATTCAAATGTACACTTAATCTTGATTTGGCCATTTTTTGGCCATTTCTTTACTACAGCCACTGTAACTTCTTGAATATGTAAACACAGAGTGAGGGTTTGAGCTTTTATTTTAAAATCGCAATGAACAGTTAGCATATTGAGAAAGATATTGATGTATTCTCCTGTGTTTGCGTAGGTTTATAAATGATTTACCTTACGAATGCAATGAAATGAATAAACCCAAACTCACAACAACATGCAGAGATGGAATCTGAGATGCTCCACTAGTGTAAATGATAACAGTTCGTGTGGAACAGCATTTGAACGCAATTGCTCTGAGACGCATGTATGTAACCTACACACGTAAATAATTAAAGCGGGTGTATTAAACATGCATCGCATATACTTAACTGAATCGTAGCATTTGTGAATTCACAAAAGCATTATGCTTTATTATGATTTTAAATGTGTTTAATATATCATGCAGTCTTGGAAAATGGTCAAATAATGCGTTTCATGGTTCTCACCGTAGAGTGCCACTTACAGTATTTTACCCATTACTCGGCAAGGGCAAATTGAGGTTAATGATTTTTTAGAACTAAGCACTCAAACTGAATCGAGGAATCGTGACAGCCCTTGACAGGATTTTGACAAATACTGCCAAAAACTGATTCAGAAGTCTCAATCTGATTCCCATAAAAACACAAAACACGTGCATGTACACACTGACCAGAACAACAAAACACAGAACAAACCACTTTACATGTGTTATTATGACAGAATTTGATGGAACAAATGTATAAAACATGCCATTAGAAAACTGGAAATGAACTCACAGCAGAAAAAAACGATAAATGCATCAAAATAAATAAATAAAAAATAAATGTCTCTTTTACCCACACACAAACTTTTCCAAAAAAGGACATGCCATACTTCTACTGTTTCATTTAAAGCTAATTCTAAAAATGATTATGAACTTACAAACAAGAAAACTCTATGCATTAAAGGGGTCATCGGATGCAAAGTTCACTTTTACATGTTGTTTGAACATTAATGTGTGTTGGCAGTGTATGTACAAATCTACCCTGTAATGATAAAAATCCATGCAGTGGTTTTTAATTAATCTGTAAAAATAATATCCCCTTTTTCAAATCGAGCCGTTCTCAGATGCCTGTCGATATGTCACACCCACAGAGGCCGCTCCCACGATAGTTGATTGACATGAGCGTCTTACCTTAGACCCGCCCTAAATCAGCTGTAACAGTCCGACCTCTATTGTTTCGATGCCGGCGCAGGGATGTAAGTTAGACAAGAATATCTCCGATTGAGTGAATGAGGTGTTGTGTTGCCGGATGTAATAATTAACATAGTGGTTGTCATTTACTCCCGACATCTGAGTTGCTGAAGATGCAGTGGATTACGTTTGTTTGTGAAGGGAATGCGCCTCCCGATCTACATATATCCGTCTGTGTTTGTGCAAATCATTCATGATCCAGCTTCACTTACAGCAGAAGTAAGTGTAAGGTTTTTTTTATGAATCTCTGCAATCATCTTTCCTAATAACGTGCTAGTTATCAAGTTTCGCGGCTAAACGCGTTAAATGCGGCTAAAGTAAACAAGATCGTCACTCCACAGAGAGAAGAGAGGCATTTAAAGGAACAACTCCTTAGAATGAGATGATTTTTGCAGAGCTGATTTTGTCAATGTAAAAAGGGTGTTGTTTTACACTACCACTGAGCATTTTTAACTAAAGTGTATTATAGACTTTTCATTAAGACCCTAAAGCATCATATTAACTGGAAAATGGGCATCTGATGACCCCTTTAAAACAACAACAACAATGCAATTCATTTATGAGCAGCAGTTCATAAAGTTTATCTGATAGGAGTTTGTTATGCAACAGGCCTCAGTAATTACTCCATATAACAGCATAAATCAAATGTCAATTCAACAAGTAATCATACACAAACACGCAATATGTACATGTCAGCTCAACTATCAATCTGTTAAGTCAGGTGGAAATATGATTAAATGAACATTACAGATGTTATTTGTTCAGAGCTCAGCTTAGATGATCTATTAGCTTAGTTCTGCCATGCAAACTGATTATTAACACTCAGTGATGTTCCCAGCAATGTCTGCCCAATATTCTACATCATCTATTTGTGGTAAAAATAAATATTTTAGTTACAAATTTATTCAAATGTTTTCTGAAAAAGTTTTTTACATTGTGCCAAGGACACTGTGAAACTTTCACGCTTCATGAATTATGCCATAAAATCTTTGCAAAATGTACCACTGTAAGTATAATTTCTGCAAAACATTACTGTAGTTTTTTTAGCAAGGGTATTGTTTTAACTGAATAATTGACAAGATGTGGTCTGTCAGAGCTGTGGTTGAGTGGTAGAGTGCATATATGTGGATGAAGGATATGTACTGTAAGGAATAATTGACGAAGGACTGCTGAATTATTAAAAATTAAGGTACACCTATAGTGGTCATGCTCTTTCAAAAATTCTAGCAACATCACAGTCAATACATGTACAGGGTCAGGGTTGATCGAGGCATTTTTAGGTTTTTGTCCAATAAATGCTTGTGCAGAAATAATTAAACCACTGTAAATACTCACAGACTGTAAATAATCACATATTCAAAAGCAATCTTATCGCAAGCCTTTAGGGGTAATTTAATCATGAGTTATAATAATAAAAGCAATGCAATTTAATTAAAAAATGAATTACATTTTATTATTGTTAACTGAATTATATTTAAAATGTAATAATAATAAAAATACTATTAACAATTTAATAATAATATTTGTTATGGTTTTAATTTTAACAGTAGCAGCAGCAATTATGCTACATTAAATATTGATATTTATATAAATAATTAAATATTATTTTATAATTATAAATAATAACAATACTATATTTAAATGTATTGATTTTATTAGTATTTTTCTTAACATCAATTATTAAATTAAAACATTTTTTAACAACAATGACTTACAATAATAAATAATACTTATATATAATAATTACTACTTGATTTTATTTTATTGATTTTTGTTGTTATTATAACATTACTATTAAAACACTATCAATTACTGCTATTTATTTTTTTATTGAATTATATTTAAAATGTAATAATAATAATAATAATAATAATAATAATAACAATTTAATAATAATATTTGTATTGTTTTAATTTTAACAGTAGCAGCAGCAATTAGGCTACATTAAAAATGTAATACTTATATAAATAATTAAATATTATTTTATAATTATAAATAATAATAATACTATATTTAAATGTATTGATTTTATTTGTATTTTTCTTAACATCAGTTATTACATTAGAACAACATTTTTTTAACAACAATGACTTATAATAATAAATAATGATTATATCGAACAATTACAACTTGATTTTAATTAACTGATTTTTGTTATTATTATAACACTACTATTAAAACACTATTAATTACTACTATTAACAGCATTTATTTATTTATTTACGCCCCACAAAATCGAGTTCAAGAAAACTTTCCCTGTAAAAAAAGGACAAATGGCATATTCTTTCCTATTTCAGTCATTAAACTTAGGTGATCTGAGTTTTAATCTGGTTCAAGACATAAATCACTTCTTTCCCTCGCTCTGCTCCCACTTCTAATAAAAGTGCCAAATGGCTGACATTAAAATTTAATAAAAAGCAGAACATCTGAATTTTTTTCACAACTCTACTAATAAAGACCTCACTAAGAGTAATCTAACTAGTCTGATGTGCTTGGCATTTCACTCTGCTCATACTGACATATTACAAATAACAATTAGCCCGTGATATTCATTTTCCACAGCTGAAGTCACACAGTTCTGGCAGTCGGCCACATCAGTCTGATGCCAACATCTCACATCTCACATCTCATGGCTGCAGCTTCTCCTGCTTCACTGCTCGCCTGCCATAGGCATTTCCTCTAGTGGGAATAAAGCAGATTCAAAAATCTGCATTTGCAATCAAAAAAAGTACCAGGGTATTACCATAAACATGTAGCATGGAGATTTTGGCCATGTACAAAGGTAGTACCATGGTGTTTCTTGCATGTAAATACCAGAGTAAATTAACATTGTATTCATTCTGTACTGTATAAAAAAAAAAAAAAAAAAAAAAAAAAAAAAAAAAAAATCAAAATGTTATGTTTAATTCAATACATTACTTGCTGTTTTTTTTTGTAATTATTTGTAAAAATTGACTAGCAATTACAAGAAAATTGTTTAATAATAATAACAATAAATAAATAAATAAACAAATTACATTTTAATGATTAATTATTCAATAATTTTATTATTAAAATGTAATTGGTTGTTTTTATATATTATTATGATTATGATTATTATTTTTAAATTTTAAATGTATCACTATTGTTATTATTATTATTTATAAAATACATTTACACTTAAAATTAACAGATTTATTCTTATTTTCTTACACTTTTATTCACATCATCATCATTATTATTATTGATAGTAATTATTGCTAATAATATAATAATCATCATCATAATTATTATTATTAAAATAAATGTTACACTTTTACATTTGTATTCACATCATCATCATTATTACTATTGATAATAATAATAATAATAATAATAATTATGATTATGATGATTATTAAAATAATAAAAATTGTATACTTAAAATTAACAGAATTATTCTTATTTTATTCACCACCATCATTATCATTGCTATTAATAATAATAATAATAATAATAATACAAAATATAAATAAGAATATTTTGTAGTTTTATAAGAATAATTATTTTATTATTTAAATGTAATATGTTTGTATTTATTATTATTATTGTATTATTATTACATTTTAAATGTATTCATTAATAATAATAATACACTTACAGTTAACAGAATTATTCCTATTTTCTTATATTCAACATCATTATTATTCATAATAATAATAGTAATAATAACACATATTACGTGTACATTTAAATAAAATAATTGTACTTATTTTCTTCTTCTTCATCATTATTTTTAGTTATAATATATGATTGATAAACAGCCCGACAAATAACAGTACAAAGTATAGTATATACAGTAGTTTGAAATGCATTTCAGTCCACTTCACTGTTTTTTGTCATTTCTTTGAAATAATTTTTGAACTTCGAATGGTTTTCATATAGAAATTGCTAATAAAGTATATTCTACACCTATTTTTTTCAGTGTACATATCAAAATGACATATTACCACGGTACTTTTATGTTGTGAAGCTGATTTATAGGTTTAAAGCTCCATAAGCGCTGATATTAATGTGGTATGAGGTGACATTTGTATTGTTGCGAGGCAGAGAAATGAAAATGCAGAAAAGCTTGACAAAGAAAGCGGATGTGTAGCTCTGTCTCTGTCTCATCACCCACTGTTTTCATTCACTGCCTTTCATTTTTTCTTGGTAACCTGACCTGATTTTCCTCCCTCTCTCTGTGGAGGTCTCAGTGAAGAGCCGTACGTCTTTATGTAATGAATGAATCATCTGTAATGTCTGCCGTTTCAGGGCCATTTAAACTCATACAGCTGGAAGACAGAGAGAGAGACAGAATTCAAAGACATTTAATCTGCCCACAACCTGTTTGTTCAACAGCCCATAAAACAGCCGTATAATAAACACACCTCCTGTGTACGCTTTTCAGAGGCTCTCTCTGGACAGAAACATCTAGGACAGAAACACAGGTTGTTTTCCACACCATCAGGTTTTTAAAAAGATATCGATATACTCTCCAAACTTAATCTACAGACGATGCATTCGTAGACTGGTTCCCAGAAATCAGAGTAAAAACTGTGGCTTGATTAAAACATTACTTTGTTTGAGCAGCCTCTCACAGCAACACCCAATCAACCAATGATGTAAAGAGGGGCGGGACTATATGCTTGACTGACCAATGGCAGACAAGGGGTGTGTCCACACAACTTGTTTAAAAACTGTTGAAAAATTACAGTTCATCGTTAAACAGCTTCACAATAGTTAAATAACTTAACAGTACCTAATTTTTTGGATGTTCCGTACTCGCCAATGAATAATTATGATCAATGATGACTGAACGACACAACAGCGGCATGATGAATGCTCTACATTTTACATTTCTACAGGTCAAGATTTTTTGCAATTTTGAATTTTGCTAATAAAAAACAACTTTTTTCAAACTCGTCCTAGACCGTTTGTCCAATTTTCATGAAAATTGGCTCAGATCATCTTCAGACAAAGCTGGCAAAAGTTATCGAAAGCGTTTTGATATACCAAACCGTTTTTGTAAAGCGCATTAACGAAATTTGATGAAATTTGTGTAAAAATGGACATAAGACTATATCTTTGCAACCCCGTAGCAGATTCAGATCAAACTTGGTGCGTGTTATTCCAGTTGTGACCTGATGGCACATGAGCAGCTTCGGCACAGCACCACCTACTGGTCAAAAAACATTTTAGTTTATATTTTCTGAACAATTTAACCAAAAACCAGAAGAGTGATCTCATTAGATTCGGAGTACCATACTGAATCAAACGATACCAAATTTTCCTATGCCAGCCATTTTGAGCATGTACCATTTCAAATTTTGTAGTAAAATGTTGCATTTTGCGAACGCTTTAACGTATTGTTTTGATTCTTATGAATCTTATAGAATTGCTTGCAATAAAGTTATAAAATTTGGCACACAAATAGAGGACAGTATCATCATTAACCACAGCAAATTTGGAGTCTCTATCTCAAACTCTCTAGCGCCACCAACAGGCCAAATTTTCACTAATGTTTCTGCTAATAACTTCTGAACCATAAAGTCTAAAAGCAAAATTGTTTTTCTTCTGATTCCTTGGCTCAGGAAAGTTTTAATTTCTATGGTCAAGATTTTTCGCAGTTTTGAATTTTCCAAAAGATCTATCCTTGACAGTTTGTCCAAAAGCTTTTTGACATACCAAACCATTTTCGTAAAGCGCGCTAACAAATTTGACGAAGTTTGTGGAAAAAAGGACAGGAGACAAGCATGACATGAGGGCACATGAATAGTTTCTGTACAGCACCACCTACTGGTCAAAAGACCAGTATTTAACATGACATTTCTGCTTATAACCTCTGACCAATTTCACCAAAAATCATAAAATTGGTCTAGTTAGATTTGAAATGGCATGTCGAATTGAACAATATCTCATTTTCCTCTGTTGGCCTTTTTGAGTTTTGTAGTAAAATTCTTTATCAACAAATGTCTTTAAGAGTCTCCAACCCTGTTCCTGGAGAGCAACTATACTGTTCGGCTTTAACGCTAATCCAACACACCTGAACCAGCTAATCAAGGTGTTTAGGGCTACCTAATTACAGACAGGTGTGTTGAAGCAGGGTTGGAACTTGTGTCTGCAGGAAGGCAGCTCTCCAGGAGCAGGGTTGGAGAACCCTGGTCTTTACTGAATAAAGAAAGACAGCTCCATAGCTCTTTATTTTACCTCTGTTGTGCTTGGCCCCTAATTGCTGATTGCAGCTATATTTTTTACACTGAGATTAGTAAGTTTATTAGTAAACTCTAATGTTGACTTTAGCCATTCATCTAACATATTATGCCAATTATGACAGCTAAAAAAATGAGAGAGGTGAGACCTGGTTGAGCTGGGTAATTTTGACATTGTTTATCCTGGATCAACATTACAGTCCAAAAATACAGACTCAACCCAATCCCTACCCCTAAACCTAACCCTACCCCTAATTTATTCCTAAAATCAGTGGGAAATGATAGCTGATTAACAAGGGTGTATAAGCCCTGACCCTGATTGTAAGCTTAAAACTGACAGTTTCTGAAAAGTTATCCCTCAATTTTGATTGGTTGATTGGAATGTTGTTCCAGGATCAACAAGGATTTTGATCCAGGAAAATGTTGTACTTGGTGAAATCACGTTCACCCCTTTGCTTGTGCTTGCAAAGGTTCTGGATTATCCTATTGTTGGCTTGTGGTTAGGGGCGTGTCATTCCTGGAACACACTCTAAACGATTTGCCAATCACAACACACTGGACCAGCTAACCAATCAGAACACATTTGGTACTTCAGAAGGAGGGTTTCACTGAAAACGGAACTAAACAAAGCGTTCGAGACAGACTGGGAAGTGAGGTGCTGCAACATTGTAAAAGATGCAAAGAATAGTGCTAGTACACCCCAAAAACTAAATCAAGACTTCGTAAAAGAGCATAATCGGACAACTTAAACAATTCTTTTGGCACCTTCATTTTTAAGGTCCTATATTGTTCTATTCCTATGGAAGCCCGTTTCTATCACTGACTAAAAAGTAAAAAAAAAAAAGGTAACTGTCAATTTTTATCTCACACTTATATTTTTCTCGCAACAGTGAGATCACATCTTGCAGTTCTGACTTTTTTTTCTCAGATTTGAGATATAAACTTGCAATTGCGAGTTATAAAGTCAGAATTGTGAGATATAAACTTGCAATCCGGAGAAATGAAGTCAGAATTGCGAGTTATAAGAATTACAAGACAAACAATTCCACGAAATTAAGTTGGAATTCTGAGACATAAAATCATGATTCTGACTTTTTTTCTTTGTTGTAATTTTATATCTTGCTGCAATTTTGGAAAAAAAAAGTCAGAATTGCAAGATGTAAACTTGCAATTGCGAGAAAAAAGTAAGAATTGTTTATTTCTCAGAACTGCAAGTTATTGAGAAACACACTCACAATTCTGAGAAATAAATTGCAATTCAGAGAAATAAAGTCAGAATTGCGAGATATAAATGCACAATTCTGATTTTTCTCAGAATTGCGAGTTTATATCTTTATTCTGACATTATAATCTACAATTGTGAATTAATAAGTCAGAATTGTGAGAGATAAACTCGCAATTCTGAGAACATATCAGTCTTTTTCCCCCTCAGAATTGGACTTTATATGTCGCAATTGTGAATTTATATCTCAGTTCTGAGAAAAAACTGAGAATTGTTAGAAAAAAAGTCAAATTTGCACGTTTTTATCTCACAGTTCAGACTTTATAAAAAAAAGTCAGAATTACGAGTTTATATCTCACAATTCTGACTTTAGAACTTGCAATTGTGAGATTATATCTCACAATTCTGAGAAACAAATTAAGAATTATTAAGATTACCTTTTTCTTATTTTTTTATTCAGTGACAGAAAAAGGGGCTACCATACATTCCAGAGATATGAGGATTTCAATGTGACTCAATAGTTTGAGTAAATTGTTACTTTGCACATATTTTTAATGGTCAAAACCAAAATGTAGTTATTTTGCATACAAGCTAACACCTCTTTGAAAAAAATAATGATAAAAAATAAATAATGATAATAATGTCTGAAGAACAAATAATGCTGTAAATAGAAAAGTATCTTGTTTCTCCAATCAAAACAACTGCATAAAACCTGTATAACCACTTTGGGAAAAATGTGGTTCCATAAATGTTTTATTAGTGTCCATAAATATTAGAGAAAAATAGCTCAGGTTATATGGTCCTTGCAGCACAATACCTTAGTATCTTAGTAAAACTGCACCTATTACAAAAACATTGAACACATTGTGATCGCAATCCTTTTGTTTTAATTTTGTTGGCTCCATATGAGCAATTCCACATATGTTCTGCCAAGTAGGAAAAAAAATAGTGGATTCACAACAGATATTTTTTTAGTAGGTGGTTTAATTCTAATTGCTCACATTAGCGAAGGTCAAACAATCATTTCTATAATTCGGCTGAAACATAATGCTGCACAATCCAATAAAGTTCTCAGCCAACTGTTGTTTTACGAGCCAAAACTCATTTTACCTTTCATTTATCATTTGGCAAGTGTTCATTTTGGGCTCTGGGCATCCATTTCACACACTGATCCGCTGATGCATTGAGATGAGACTTTCAGAGCAGGTGTTTAGCTCCAGTGGGAGTGAAAATACAGAGGAAATATTAAAAAGCCGAGACAAAAATCATATTAAAAAGCGACAGGGTTAATATCTGATGCTTGTCCACTACAGCCACTGGTAAACATTCATGTTGTGATATTACATCCAAACCACTACCGACAGTGCTGGCTTGTAACTGATTACATGCAATCTGGATTACGTAATCAGATTTGAAAAATTAAAGGGATAGTTCACCCAAAAATAAAAATTTTGTCATTAATTATTCGCGCTCATATCGTTCCAAACCCATGAGACATTTGTTCATCTTCAGAACACAAATTAAGATATTTTTGATGGAATCTGAGAGCTTTTTCACCCTGCATAGACAACAACGTAACTGCCACGTTCAAGACCCAGAAAGGTAGTAAGGACATTGTTAAAATAGTCCATGTGACATCAGTGATACTGGCAAGTACCACATTCTTGTTATTCTAGTAAAATGAAACGTTAGGAAATATTATATTCCTTTGTGGTTTAATTATAGACATGTCAGAGGGTTAAAGCAAACGCAGCTAAGTGGCTTTGTCCGTGTGAATTGAAGATAAGAAGCCGAACACACTCTACCTCACACATACGCACAGCAGCTCAGTGAAATACTTCCACTTCATTTAAAGGAATGTGAACAAACGAAGCCAATCTCCCACGGAGCCTTGGGCCAAAAGTGCTTCATTAGTATGACTTACACAGACAGATAGTAATCTAGAATTTATTTATTCATGAAAGCTAATTTAGCCATTAGTTATTAGTAGAGGAGACCTGTGATCCCACAGCACAGACCTCTGTATGTCAGGATACCGATACAAAAGCACAGCAGCTAGTGATCTGAATGCTAATGCGGCCCAGGACACGGCTCTTACTCGCTGCTAGTTAACATACACTCAGTGACCCGCAAATCACATTATATACTACGACAATTTCAGGACATATATATGCGATATGGTCAAAGGATAGGGGCTCTTTTGACCACCCAAAATACTTTAGCAACACCCTGGCAACCACTTACAACACTGTAGCATCAGTACAAAGAGTTTCACAGAAGAAATCGCCAGTAGCATTTTCTTTGGAAATGTGTTGCTATGGTTGCATTCTCAGTTAGAAATAAGGACTGACTTCAGTTACCTGTTCATACAGATGTTATTCAATCTGCTTCAGTCTAGTCTATGTACAACAGACTGAATTTAAAAGGTCACAACTGGCAATTACAGTTTTCAATCCCAAACTCTGATGTTGAGTGCAGCAGACTATAAACTATTACATCAGAAGAAAATACAAACATTACATTTGACCTTTCTAGAATGATTTCTTTGGCCTTGTCTTTCAGTTCCATTATTTACTGTGTTCAAGCTCTTATGCATTTGTATGGTTTTCCATCATGAGACATTTTCGTTTTTATATCTTAATATTATTAGTATATTTTCTATCCCATTTCCCAGTTTATAATTATATTTCCTATATTTTCTGTCAACAGTGGATAGAGAAACTCATCAAAGTCCCTTTCAAGGAAAGTCAAGTTCACTCAGCAGCTGTATTTGCAACACCTCCGGCAGTTCATACATAATATACAAGTTGGCTCTTTCATTAAGAAGGTAGGACTATTCCACCATATTGCATGCTGCAATTTCTCCCATTCATAAGTATAGGAGTGAACCGTTTTCGTATTTCTATGTGTCTTTGGACACATGGACACTTGGGGCCAGATTTACTGCCAGTGCAAACTGTCTTTTGGCGTTAAAATAGGACTGTCAGGATTTACTAGATGCGCAGTAAAGAATTAGCGTTGAAAAGGTGTGAAACCAGTGTTAATTTGGTTGGCAAATAATTTTCGTCAACAACATTTTTTCACAGACGAAAACAAGATGATAACGAAACAAAAACTCATTTTGAATGACAAAAATGATGAAAATCCATGTCTCATAAAACGTCCAAAAATGTCAATATTTGGGAGTTAGAGAAGAGCAGACATATGGATAAATTTGATGACGCAAAAGAGAACTCAATTCGGTCCAGATTTCTGAGCGCAGACACCGAAGCAGCGCCTCTCGCACAGCGCACAAGTATTTTTTCACGTCACATACAGAGAAATACACAAAAAACGATGTTGAATTGTCAGTTTTGACAAGTATCCACGTAAACACACTCGGTTACGTCTTGAGTGAACGTAAACAGTTGGAAGAATATTGGACATTTATCAGTACATTGCATCCGTGCATTCGGTTTTAAAGGACCAGCAGCCTAATTTAGTTGTTATTGTCTTTGGCACTGATGTTACTCAAGCTACAAAGAAAGACAGAAAATCACTCACTGCTCTTGACTGAATCACTAGTAGCCCTAATACTGATTAAGCTAAATTTATTTATATAAATATGTCTGCTTGAAAGAATGAAGAATGTAGTAAACAAGTTGCTATAAAAAATGCATAATTAGCTTATATAACCATTGGTATTTCATTGAAAAGACTACCATGTTCTTGTTTCTTTATGAAAAGTGGTTTCATTTCATTTTAACATAAAGGCATGTTGCGAGTCACAGCAGTTAAATCTGTGTCTATCATAATAAAACCTTAATATCAAACCTATACAATGAGTTTTAGTCTTTTTAGAGAAATTCTTAATAAATGCATTACACTGTAACTGTGACCTTACTGAATATGCATTTGTTTAACTTTCAGACGCAAAATTTATGGGAGGAGAATCACACAACGTGATTAACTAACGTTTGTGCTTGTCAAATTACTGGTAATTGCACCATTTAACACCAAAAACAGCATGTTGAAACTATTTTGCATTTGAAATGGCTGCAACTGTTGTTGCTAGAAGGAGGCACCGCAGAGAACAGAGAGCGCGTGGTAGAAGGGAGAGGAGTTTTTCCACCAGTATTAATTTATTTGGAATGCCAGAAGAACACATTATCCTAACATATTGTTTGCCAAGCCAAGCAGTTTGCTTCAGGAAATAGATGATGACTTGGAAGCCTCAACTAGGAGTCTCGCAATACCAGGTCTATCAAAAGAAAGTCTAGCAAACCTTCATTTTTTTTGGCCTCCCATTCTTTTCAACGTACTGTGGCTTCTTTATTTCTTTATTCTTTATTTGTGATTACGCTAATTTGCGCTGCGCTTGGTATACTGCATTGGTCGATATGTAAATGAGATGTTGCGACTCTGTTCTTTAAAGAAGTTCACTTCCAGAACAAAGATTTACAGATAATGTACTCACCTCCTTGTCATCCAAGATGTTAATGTTTTTCTTTCTTCAGTCGTAAAGAAATTATGTTTCAAATCAAACTATTCTCAGATGCCTGATGCCTGAGGCCGCTCCCACGATAGTTGACTGACATGAGCGTCTTACCTCAGATCAGCTGTCACAGTCCGACTGCCATTGTTTCGATGCCGGAGCAGGGATGTAAGTTAGACAATAATATCTCCGATTGAGCGATTGAGGTGTTGTATTGTTGGATGTAATAATGAACATAGTGGTCGTCATTTACTCCCGACATCTGAGCCGCTGAAGATGCAGTAGATTACGTTTATTTGTGAAGGGAATGCGTCTCCCGATCTACATAAATGCGTCTATGTTCGCGCAAATCATTTGTGATCCAGCTTCACCTACAGCAGAATGAGCATAAGGGTTTTTTTAATGAATCTCTACAATCACCTTTCCTAATAATGTGCTAGTTAGCATGTTTAGTGGCTAAATGTGACTAAAGTAAACAGGCTTGTCACTCCACATAGAGAAGAGAGGGGCAGGGCAAGTAGAGCTCATTAACATTTAACGCAGCCTCGACCAGAACAGGATGATTTTTGCAGAGCTGATTTTGGCAAGGTAAAAAGGGTGGTGTTTTACACAACCATTGAGAATTTTTAACCAAAGTATATTATAGACTTTTCATTAAGACCCTAAAGAATCATATCAGGGATCGTTTACAACTGCATTTGGGATTGTTTGAAGCCACAACTAAGCTTAAACTGCATTTTTGGAAGTTCAAACTCGGGGCACCATATCAGTCCACTATATGGATAAAAATGCTGAAACGTTTTCCTCAAAAAACAATTTCTTTACGACTGAAGACAGAAAGACATGAACATCTTGGATGACAAGAGGGTGACTACATAATCTATCAATTTTTTTTCTAGAAGTGGACTACTACTTTAATTTGCATGCTGTCAGTTAATCACCCGCAGAAATTTCCACGCCCATCAGCTCTGTTTCGAGATTGCGCTCTCGTGCTAATTTGTCCTGTTCAGTAAATCTGTCCCCTAATGTGTAAAATGAAGTGTTATTGTAACACATTGTAAGCCTGACCTATTATAACATGCAAACAGAATCTTTTTGAAATATTTTCATACTTCATATGATGTCTGCATTCTAAGCCATTAATGGGATAGTTTCCCCCAAAAATGAAAATTCTGTCATTAATTACTCACCCTCATGTCGTTCCAATTCTGTAAGACCTTTGTTCATCTTCGGAACAGAAATTAAGATATTTTTGATGAAATACATGTAAATACGAAAATTTGATTAAATTATAAAGCTATGAGAATACTTTTTGCACGCAAAGAAAACAAAAAAAAAACTATTTTATTTAACTATTTCTTCTCTGTGTCAGTCTTCGATGCTCGGAGGAGAAGCAATTGCTGAAAAAAGTCATTATTTTGTTTTCTTTGTGCACAAAAAGCATTCTAATAGCTTCATAACATTACGGTTGATCCACTGATGTCACATGGACTATTTTAACAATGTCCTTACTATGTTTCTGGGTCTTGAGCGTGTCAGTTGCGTTTCTGTCTATGCAGGGTCATAAACTCTTGGATTTCATCAAAAATATCTTAATTTGTGTTCTGAAGATGAACGAAAGGTCTTACAGGTTTGGAACAACATGAGGGTGAGTAATTAATGACAGAATTTTCATTTTTGGGTGAACTATTCCTTTAATATACTCAGTATATGGTAGAGAATAATAAATAAATAGCCTTTTTCCCCTTTTGACAACGGCCATACCACTGTGAATCCCAATGGCCTGACCCTAAATCCAGCTGTCACATAAACCTTATATATTTTCTGATTTTCATAACGCCACACACAGAGAAGCTGATTTAATGCTAGAGCGAATACCATAACCTTTTATAGACCGCCAGCTCATTGTGTATTTACACAACGTCTCGTCCGGGAACATTGAGAGAAAGCAATCGCATGACAGAGAGATCTACGAGTTAACACCACTCACACACAAACGATAGGCTTTGCCAGTGTTTCATAAGAAACACAAACAAACTCCTACTAACCAAACACATAAAAGCATTCCTCGCTCATTTGTTTATAAAGGTTAATGCACTTACTGTAGTAAGAAAACTTCATATTATAGAGCACAACATCACACCAATGAAATTCAAACAGCATACCACAAATGCTTATTAGTGCAGTTTGCCCATTCGAGCATCACTATTATTAGTACTCATCCTTAGTGATCCGATCAAATCTCTATAACACTGTAAAAAATGATTTTTCAAAGTTCTTCAAAATTTAACATGTTTCAATGAGTTGCTTGCTGTTTCTTTTTAACTAAATGTGATGTTTCTGAGTGCAAATTACTTAGACAATCATTTTTCTTCATTCTAAGTGTTAGACACATTATTTTCATCTGCTGAACCATAAAAAGGTGAACAAAATCCCACACTGAAAAAGAAACCTGAGTCATATCTACAGACCATAAGATCACAGAGACGCTTTTCACTGCAGACAATAAACAACCACCTAGCAACCACCCAGAACACCCTAGCAACACATAGGAACATGCTAAAAAAACACTTATGAACCCCCTTAACAATGCAAGTTTTTCCTGTTCAGAAAAACCTAATTTTCTCCACAAAGCAAAAAAAATCTACGAGTGCAACATTTCTAAAACGCAGAGAAACGCACCTACCTGTGTGATAGTTCACCTGTTTGCTCTGCATGGAGAACGTTCCCATGACGAGACCCATAACTGCCGTCCGCCACTACACACCTGTAGCATGAGACAGTGCTGCGCTCAGATGAGAGCGAAACGTGTTTATTGACGTCTAGTTCAGCGTGTGTCTGCACTTAAATTGTAGATCCTTCCTCTCTCTATTCTCCTCCATCAACGCATATTAATCTTTCTCCCTTTCTCTCTGTCCGTCCAAATCTCTCTCTCTCTCTGTTTCTCGTCCTTCCACCCTGGAGACAAATATAAAGAGAGCGAGGGAGAGTTAATGCCAAAGAGGAAGAGGGCGACAACCAGGGAATGAGAAAAATCTCAGGAGACAGAAACACTCTGGCAGAGGAATAAAGAACAGAGGAAGTGAGCGAGCGATTCTGGTGTGCGTTTCAGCGCGTGTGGCGTCATACCAAAGCAGAAACGACAGCCTGACCTTCTAGACAAAAGTGAAAACACTTCAGAAAATCCATCTCTCATTTCACAGGGCTCAACATGAAGCTTTTCCAGCTTACTAGCTTTTAAGGCAAGACAGCAAAGGTGAAAAGGGTAAAAATGACAACCGGTATTTGACTGATTAATCACAGTGCATTAAGATAACTGGATTGTATTATACGTTTTGTGAAATGGTATGTTAAAATTATTTTATTATTTTTATCATTCCATAAATCAGAAAATGCCGTTAAAGGAGAAGTCCACTTCCAGAACAACAATTCACAAATAATTTACTCACCCCCTTGTCATCCAAGATGTTCATGTCTTTCTGTCGTCAGTCGTGAAGAAATTATGTTTTTTGAGGAAAACATTTCAGGATTTTTCTCCATATAATGGACTTCACTGGTGCCCCGATTTTGAACTTCCAAAATGTAGTTTAAATGCAGCTTCAAATGGCTCTGAACGATCCCAGCCGAGGAAGAAGGGTCTTATCTAGCAAAACGATCTGTCGTTTTTTTTCGGAAAATAAAAATTTGTATACTTTTTAAGCACAAAAGCTCGTGTAGCACAGGCTCTGGGATGCACGTACACGAACTATTGAATTATGTCGAAAGGTCATGTGGAACATAGGCGGAACCACAGACCCAGTGTTTACAAAGCGAACGCGCAAAGACTAAGAAAGTGCAAGTAAATCAAACGCTGTTTACAAACAAAAAGGTACAACAATGTCGGACGATTCTGAAGTTGTAGGAGAAAATAACATGGAGTTTTTCAACATACTCTACCTTTTTGAGCTGGAGTACACAGACGATGAACTTGTGGTGATTCAAAGACGTGATTCGTAATAGTGATGGGAAGTTCGGATCATTTGAGTCGGACCTTTGAGTCTTTTTCAGCAAAATGAGCGAATCGTTTTTCGAGTCATTTTGTTCATTTGAGCAAAATCAGCATCATGTGACAGCCCCATAAGATGAGCGAATGACTCGAAAGACTCGAAACAGGTGAACTAATTCCAGTACAGAACCTAATACGATGTTGCGTATGCGCAACTGAACAAATCACTCCCTGAGATGACTCGTTCTTCCCGAGTCACATCAAAGATTCGATCAAAATGAATGAATCGTTCAAGAACGACCCATTGATGTGCATCCCAAAGCCTGTGCTACATGAGCTTTTGTGATTAAAAAGTATACAATTTTTTTTTTTCGAAAACAATGACCGATCATTTCACTAGATAAGACCCTTCTTCCTCGGCTGGGATCGTTTAGAGCCCTTTGAAGCTGCATTTAAACTACATTTTGTAATTTCAAAATCGGGGCACCAATCAAGTCCATTATATGGAGAAAAATCCTGAAATGTTTTCCTCAGAAAACATAATTTCTTCACAACTGAAGACAGAAAGACATGAACATCTTGGATGACAAGGGGGTGAGTAGATTATTTGTAAATTGTTGTTCTGGAAGTGGACTTCTCCTTTAACAGCCCGAAAGAACAATCAAAGTGTTTTGGAATAAAATTTCTTATAAATCAGATTAATGATATATTAACAAACACTTCTGTAAAAACTAGAATATAGATAGGAATATGTATGTAACAGCTTCTTAATTGAATGAGAAAAAACTCATTTTGAGAAAAGTATTTATAAGTACAGATGCAAATGGACAAAGTGTAATAAAATAAACACTGAAATGTGTATTGTGGATGTTTACTTTTTACTAGTATCAAAGATAACATTATTAAAAATCAAAAATCACAAAATGTCAGAATTGACATTTTATATATATAAATATATATATATATATATATATATATATATATATATGTTTTGCCTGCAGTTATCTTGCCTTAGTTGTCTAAAAACTGAAAATATTTAAAACACTAGTTTTACTAATGGAAAAAAATATGTAGATAGTAGAATTTATTGATTTTGTCTTACACAACTTTACATTATTTAAATTTTAGTTGACTTCTGAACTTAAAGAACTTTCTGGCACTGATTTTAGCATGTTATTATTGTAACGTGGAGAGGGAGACGAGAAAAGAGCGGATCCAAGTGCGAGCTTTTATTAGAAGGACAAGACAAAAACATGGTCAAAAACACAAACGTAATCCGTGGGGCAAGGCAAAAGGAGTATTCCAAGGCTAGAAATCCACAGGGCAGGCGGCGACACAGACAAAACGAGGAAACAAGGCGAGAATGCTAAACTTAGGGAACTCGGAAACTAGGGAACTACTACTCCACAATACAAACTCCACAATACTCAGAGAGTAATGGGGGGAAGTCCAAAGCTTATATAGCACGCCTGATTGGCTACAGGTGTCCGCACAATCAGCGTGATGGGTGATGGGAAACGTAGTCAGGGGTGTGGTGCAACAGTCAGTGTAATGTGAACGTGCGAGGGCGGCATCTGGTGGTGAGGGTCACCGGCCAGAATTATGACAACTATAGTATATAATATTTTTATTTAGCTTATTTATTTCAGTTCACAAAACTAAAAAAAGTTTAGTTTTAATTTTTTATTCATTTTATATTTCTATTTAGTTTATTTATTAGATTTTATTTCAGTTATACAACATTCTCATTTTTAAGTTTAACTTTTCTCACCTAATATTTATATTTAAGCTTTATTTTAGGGCTGTCAAATGATTAATCACAGTTTTGTGTACATAATATATGTGTGTATACTAATTGTGTATATTAATTATGTATATATTAATACACAAAATATATTTTAAAAATATGCTGTTTAGATATTCAATTATTTATATATGTATATATGTTATCCAATTATATGGATAAAGATTGTATATGTATATATTTTTATCCATATAATTGATAAAAAATATCAATTATATGGATAAAAATATATACATATATAATCTTTATCCATATAATTGGATAACATATATACATATATAAATAATTGAATATCTAAACAGCATATTTTTCTAAAATATTAACATGCATGTGAGTGTATTTATATATACATAATAAATATACACAGTACACACACATATATATTATATGTAAACAAAAACTTTTATTTTGGATGCAATTAATCATGATTAATCATTTGATAGCACTAATTTATATACTATTATAGTATTTATTATTTTTATTTAGCTTATTTATTTCAGTTTACAAAACTAAAATATACATATATATATATATATATATATATATATACACATATATGTATAATGTATATATTATATTTGTTAATATCAAATAGAAATTATAAATAAATTATAAATATATATGAGTTTATTTGCAAAAATAGGTTACAGGTTTTTTTACATTTTTTGAAATTGTTTTTATTATGTGTTTTTATTATCATTTTATTATGTATTTAATCAAAATAACCCAACTGCAGTTTATTTGAGATTAATTATTATGCAAACACAAACTTTTCATTTTGGGTGCAATTAATTGCAATTAATCGCTTGACAGTAAATTTACCTTTTTTTTTTTTTTTTTTTTTTTTTTTTACTGTAAAGCTACATTTAAAGCACATTGTACAAAGCATTATAAATAATCTTGACTTCACAAGAACTCAGAAGTAGAAGTAGTGTTAAAAAATGTGTAGATGTTGCAGCCTGAATTTCTGTCTGTTCAAAGTAATGAGACTATATCATAGAAATAATTTAAATAAAACCAAAATGTATAGTTGTTATGAAGAACTTTGAAGAAGTTTGCTTGCTACTACATGCCTCGAACAAAAAATCAAATTTTGTCAAACCCAGAGACTGGCTCTTGTTCCTAAAAAATGCTGTTTGTACACTAACTGTCTGGACTGGAATCTTGTAAACACAACTTTGAGACTGACATCTCTGACATCAAGGCCGAGGCCATTTTGTGCAATATGCATCAAGCGATACATGAAAGATGGTCTAAGGCTGAGACAAAACAATATGAGGAAAGCATGAAAAAGACTGTGTTTGATTGTTTGTCTGATTGAAGAAAACTGAGCTTAACTTAAAAAAAAAAAACTACAGATCATCAATGCAGACAGACCGTTTGTGACCCTGGGTGAAAAAAAATAGCTTGAAATGAATGAAAATAAAATTATACACTTAAGAGCAGCTTGTCTGCTTTGCGGAGCATTACATATCCTTTAAATAGAGCATAATTAGTGGTGTTCAAACAATCAAACATTATTATAACTATTGCTTCTACTCAAGGTTAGTGAGTTCGACCAATCCCAAAACTAAATATTAAACTTCACAGTGTAACTCAGCCTTGTGTGTCTTGAGACTAAGTGTGTTATTACTTTTCTATAAGATATAGTATTTTCATCTTGCACGCAATGGCTATTTTAAAAATCATATCCTTGACAATACAATGCAGTTGAGTAGAGAAGAGGCTCTGTGACTCTAGGATCATCTGTCAGACACATACTATGAACATCATCTGGACTGAGGCAGATATGAGCTTTATGCCCTGTAATATATATTTAATTCAAAATGAATCATTGATATTTTGGAAATGAATGTTTCAGAGGGACACAGTCTGTCCTGAGGGCTGTTGGGTTGTGTGTGTGTCACACTGGGCTATGAATGTACCACACAACTTCACAAAACAACACATTCTCAGACAAAATGCACCTACAAATGACAGAGCGTCTGTTAAACACAAATATACATACAATCTCCTGATTCATCTCACTGTGTAGAAAAGTGCAGCTAAATTCAGTTCCTGTTCTGTTCACACGCAGTTTAATTATGTGGAAGTGGCATCATATTTGAACTGAGTTTATATAATATATGTAATATAGCTAGCATCAAACAGGTTAAACTTGGAATCGCTTCACAAACAAATGACTCTTACAAGATCAAAATCAGGCAATGCGATCAGTGTTGTCTGATTCACAAACAAACGACTCTTACAAGCAGATTATTTTAGTGAATGAAACCCATGCAGAGCATTCAGTGCAATCCGGTTCACAAACAAATGACTCTTAAAAACTGGTTGTTTTTAATGAATAAAAAGCATGCAGAGCGACTACTGCAGTCCGATTCATGAACAAATGACTCTAAAGAGTCAGTTCTTTTTAGCGAATTAAAAAAAAACAAAAATAGAACGATTAGTGCAGTCCAATTCACAAAGAAATGACTCGTACTAGCCGGTTCTTTTTAGTAAATGAAATCAACGTAGAGCAAACGTCACAGTCCAATTCACGAACAAATGACTCTTAAGATTCGGTTCTTTTTTTAGCAAATGAAAAAAAAAAAATACAGAACCATTTGTGCAGTCCAATTCATGAACAAATGACTCTTATGAGCCGTTTTTTTTTAGTGACTTAAATCAATGCAGAGTGAACACTGCACTCTGATTCACGAACAAATGACTCTTAAGAGTCTGTTCTTTTTTAGCGAATGAAAAAAAATACAGAACGATTTGTGCAGTCTGATACATGAACAAATGGCTCGTACTAGCCGGTACTAGTTAATTTACGGAATTAATTAGTTCAGTTAATGCAAAGTGAACACTGCAGTCTGATTCACGATCAAATGACTCTTAAGAGTCTGTTCTTATTAGTGAATGAACAAAATACAGAACGATTAGTGCAGTCCGATTCACGCACAAATGACTTGTACTAGTAGCCGGTTCATTTTAGTAAATGAAATGAACGCAGCGTGAACACCGCAGTCCGATTCATGAACAAATGACTCGTACTAGCCGGTTCTTTTTAGTGACTTAAATCAATGCAGAGTGAACACTGCAGTCTGATTCACGAACAAATGACTCTTAAGAGTCTGTTCTTATTAGTGAATGAACAAAATACAGAACGATTAGTGCAGTCCGATTCACGAACAAATGATTCTTACTAGCCGGTTCTTTTTAGTAAATGAAATGAACACAGAGTGAACACTGCAGTCTGATTCATGAACAAATGACTCTTAAGAGCTGGTTCTTTTTAGCAAATGAAAAAAATACAGAACGATTAGTGCAGACTGATTCGTGAACAAATGACTCATACTAGCTGGTTCTTTTTAGTAAATGAAATAAACGCAGAGTGAACATTGCAGTCCGATTCACAAACAAATGACTCTTAAGAGTCGGTTCTTTTTTAGCGAATTAAAAAACTTACAGAACGATTTGCGCAGTCCGATTCATAAACAAATGTCTCGCACTAGCCGGTTCTTTTTAGTGACTTAAATCAATGCAGAGTGAACACTGCACTCTGATTCACGAACAAATGACTCTTAAGAGTCTGTTCTTATTAGTGAATGAACAAAATACAGAACGATTAGTGCAGTCCGATTCACGCACAAATGACTCGTACTAGTAGCCGGTTCATTTTAGTAAATGAAATGAATGCAGCGTGAACACTGCAGTCTGATTCATGAACAAATGACTCTTAAGAGCTGGTTCTTTTAAGCAAATGAAAAAAATACAGAACGATTTGTGCAGTCCGATTCATGAACAAATGACTCGTACTAGCCGGTACTTTTTAGTTAATTCAATTAATGCAAAGTGAACACTGCAGTCTGATTCACTATCAAATGACTCTTAAGAGTCTGTTCTTATTAGTGAATGAACAAAATACAGAACGTTTAGTGTAGTCCGATTTACGAACAAATGATTCGTACTAGACGGTTCCTTTTAGTAAATTAAATGAACGCAGAGTGAACACTGCAGTCTGATTCACGAACAAATGACTCTTAAGAGCCGGTTCTTTTTAGTGAAAGAACACAGAACGATCAGAGCAGTCCGATTCACTAACAAACGACTCGTACTAGCCGGTACTTTTTAGTGAATGAAAACAACGCAGAGCGAAATTGCAGTCCGCTTCACAAAAAAATAATCGATTCATGAACAAAATACTTTTTTAGTGTATAAGAACGATGCTGAGTCATCAGTGCAGACCGATTCATGAATAAACGACTCTTACAAGCCAGTTCTATTTAATGAATCAAATGAAGGCATACAGGTTTGCATCGCGATGACGTATAGCAGTCTGAGTTACAAACAAATGACTCTTACTAGTTGGTTATTTGGTTAATCAAAATAATTAGCACAACCAGTCATTGAATACTTCAGCAATTTGAATCACTTACTGAACAGCAAGTTATTTTGGGAGACACTGATCAAAATAGCTTCAGCTCTGTAATGTAAATATGTTTGTCACTTTTGTCCTTTAATTTTTCAAAACTGAATTAAAGACATACAGAAATATCACTGTGAAGTGTTTTGATGGCTCACAGACTGAGAAGAGTATATCTAGATCCCCTGAACGAAAAACTGTGACCCCTCCCTGACAGCAAACTTTAATTAATCACATTAATGATGACAAATTACCGTTTCAATTTCAAAGACAAGCACTCCCTGCAGGCCAGAGATAAAACGATGTACAACAGGCTTTTATATCCGACTCGGTGAATACAAATATCCTCCTGTCTCATCAGAAAAATGCTTTTGAACAATGATTTTTGTAAAAAAAATACTTAATTGGGATCTCAGTCGTAGTGCAGCTGGCAGAATCTGCATCTATGGTTGTATGGTCGATTACAGTTTTTTACACTGGATAAAGCTTTTAAAAATCTAGCTGATGAAATACAATACTTGGGCTGTCAAAGAACAACTGAGAATAAAAAACAAAAGAGAAACTGCGAAACAAAACATGTTTTAACAGTATCCATCAACACTTGCATATAGGCCTACAGATAAACAGGAACGTCAAACGACACTAATTAACATGTCTTGTCAAAGAG